>NC_079212.1:105125960-105210960 GCF_029633865.1 Lampris incognitus | reverse complement strand
TTTCTGATTTTTGGCCTCCCTCGCTAACTCAGTTTCTAGTTAGACCATCAACATTAATCTTCACTCCATTTTTCTGTTTACCTTCCTCCCTCATTTTCTCTCCCCCCTACAGCACCCTCTCTCTCTCTCTTTCTCTCTCTCTCTCTCCCCCTCCCTCTCTCTCTCTCAACCCCCTTTTCGGTTACACTCTCTTCTTTCCTTTCTCTCTCACTTGGTCTCCTTGGTCTCACCCCCTTTCTCTCTCTCTCTCTCTCTCTCTCTCTCTCTCTCTCTCTCTCTCTCTCTCTCTCTCTCTCTCTCTCTCTCTCTCTCTCTCTGCCCTTCAGTAAGCTTTTCCAAATTACAAGGGCAGCAGGGAATCACCCAGAAATAGCCCTCGGTCAGTCCTCCTCCTCCTCTACCCTTTCCTTTTCACTCTAGCTTAAAGCTGGTTTTACCCCATAGCTTTTACACAAAACTGTTTAGAGAGGGGCAACATCTCCGGGTGTCCCACAAAATAAATAAATAAAACGTATATCCCCAAAATAAAATATTTGGACCCTCGTGCATATTTGGTTTTTTTTTCCAACATTGTTTGTCAGTGATTAGCTGAGAGATGAGGGTTATGGAATAAACAGCATGTGTCAGGTATACGGTATGTTGTGTGTAGAGGATGACAGTCGAGGTAGCAGTGACACAGTGATAATGCTTAAAAATCAATTTCGCCTGCCGTTGCATTTCGGTAATGGCACACCAGAGGCATCTGGTGATGCAGTGAGGCCGTGTGTGAGGTCCAGCAGTGGCTAAAGATGGATTTCACACAAGTAGTCCTGACCTGGCTGTTGTCATCTAGCACTTTGTCTTCTGTCTCCCCGCAATGCCACAACTTCACAACATGCGACCACTGTGATGTGCACACACACACACACACACCATGTTGAACACAGGCGCACACACACGTGCACACTCATAGGCATGCAAGCATACAGATGTGCACACACACCGTAATGTACACAAACACACCAAACACGCACATGCACTCTCTCACATGTATTAGCATGCACAAATGCACACACCATTTTGAACACAAGCGCGTGCACACAAGCGCACACTCATAAGCATGCAAGCACACAAATGTGCACACACCATGATGTACATGAACACACACATGCACTCTCTCACATGAACATGCACAAATGCGCACGTGCACACACACACACACACATTTTGAACACAAGCACACACACATGTGCACACTCATAGGCATGTACACACAAATGCGCACACACACCATGATGTATACTAACACACCAAACACACACATGCACCCACTCACATGTATAAACATGCACAAATGTACACACACACACACACCATTTTGAAAACAAGCACACACACACACACTCGTAGGCATGCAAGCACACAAATGTGCACTCACACCGTGATGTACACAAACACATACATGCACTCTCTCACATGTATGAACATGCACAAATGCACACACCATTTTGAACACAAGCCCACACACAAGCGCACACTCGTAGGCATGCAAGCACACAAATGTGCACACACCATGATGTACACGAACACACATGCACTCTCTCACATGAACATGCACAAATGACAAATGTGCACGCGCGCACACACACACACATTTTGAACACAAGCACATACACATGCGCACACTCATAGGCATGTGCACACACAAATGCACACACACACCGTGATGTATACAAACACACCAAACACACATATGCACCCGCTCACATGTATAAATATGCACAAATGTACACACACACACACACACACACACACACACCATCTTGAAAACAAGCACACGCACACACTCATAGGCATGCAAGCACACAAATGTGCACTCACACCATGATGTACACAAACACACACATGCACTCTCTCACATGTATGAACATACACAAATGCACATACACACACACATGCCACGATGTACAAAGAAGAAAAACCCACAAACATAGATACAAGACACACAAACACTTAAACCACACTTAAATTATCAGTGGCTGTTCCATGAATAGCCCACAGCAGCAGACAGACAAGATCCACATCGAAGCCAGTCAGTTATATGACATGTAGGGAAAGGCATGCATGTGGTACACTGAGTCAGAGAGAGAGAGAGAGGGGGGGGGGGGGGCAGAGTGAGAGAGAGAGAGTGAAGAGAACAGAGCTGTTTGATGGAGGGCTGTAACTACCTTTCAAACTCAGGTTATGTTCTCACTGTCGATTTTAAACACTGCCTGGTCCCCTTAATACACTGACATGTGTTTGCTACCCAAACTGTATCTGGATATGATATTAACTGCAGTGCATTTAGATATTAAAATACATCTGTGGCCACTAAGCTGAAAATAAAACGCTCTCAATACCAACATTGCCACAGCTGTCCTCTCCCCTCATTATAATTTCATCATTCAGAAATATGCCAAACATTTGGAAAACTGTGTTTTCATTTCATTTTGTCATTTTACAAACCCCCAGGACATGAGATGATGTAATGCAGCCTCAGACTACCCTGCCTGTGTTTTGTTTTTCTTTAACATAGCTCGAGCTAGAGACACACACCACGGTGTCAATCTAAATATACACTGACACACGCTCTGTGACAGGACCTGTAACTGAGAGTAGAATAACACACACTCTCTCTCTCACACACACATGCACAGACTACACAGAGATCACACACACACACACACACACACACACTCACACACACAGATTGTCAGACCAAAAAATATCAGTTTAGAGAGTCACACAAAAAGACAACAACACACCTCTGACCTTCTCACCAGACAGCTGATTTAGGCTGTGGACATCTGTCTGTAGTTGTTGGTTGCCAAGTAAATGAAAACACAGTTTGGCCCATGGGTCAAATGTTTTTTTTCTTTTTTTTATATATATATACTTTGAAGTACTGTAAAATATATCTGTGATCCTCTCTCTCTCTCTCTCTCTCTCTCTCTCTCTCTCTCCCCCCCACACACACAGCTGATTGGCTCAATCATCGGTCGACAGGGCACCAAGATAAATGAGATCCGGCAAGTGTCAGGTGCCCAGATAAAGATTGGCAGTCAGATAGACAGCACCAGTGACCGTCATGTCACCATCACTGGTACTCCTATAGCCATCAACCTGGCTCAGTACCTGATCACTTCATGGTAAGCTTTGAAATCACGCAGGTGCTGCTAGATATAAAGCTAAGTATGCTCTATGTATACAGACAGATTATTTTACCATCACTAGCACAGCCACAGCCATTGTCATCACCTTATTCCTTAACGGTTAGTATCTGTGTTGACCTGATGAAGAAGTAATTCATTTTAATTCCCATGGACAGAAATGAAAACAGTAAGAAAGACATGAACTCAAGTGTCCACGTAGCATAGTGGTCTATTCCGTTGCCTACCAACACGGGGTCACTGGTTTGAATCCCTGTGCTACCTCCAGCTTGGTTGGACGTCCCTAGGGACACAATTGGCCGTGTCTGCTGGTGGGAAGCTGGATGTGGGTATGTGTCCCCTGGTCGCTGCACTAGCACCGCCTCTGGTCGGCTAGGGCACTTGTTTAGGGGGGAGGGGGAACTGGGGGGAATAGCATGATCTTCCCACACGCTATGCCCCCCTGGCAAAACTCCTCACTGTCAGGGGAACAAAAGCAGCTGGCCACTCCACATGTATCGGAGGAGGCATGTGGTGGTCTGTAACCCCCCCCCCCCCCCCAGATTGGCAGAGGGGGTGGAGCAGTAACCGGGACAGCTCAGAAGAGTGGGGTAATTGGCCAAGTACAATTGGGGAGAAAAAGGGAGAAAAAAATCTATATGCAAAAAAAAGAAAGACAGGAACTCATCCTATATTTAGTCTGTGGTGAAGGGACTAGGTTACCTCAGGAGAATTCTATGAACTTGTATTTTATTTCTTTACTTCAATGGATTCATAAAAGAAGATGTAGATGAAGATAAGGAGAACAGCACAACTAGATATTTCATCCTTGAGACAAGGAGGTGTGGATTATGTGAAAGAAGGTACATTTCAGAAGGAGCTGTGAATTCAAGTCTTCATGTTCAAGAGACTTGAAGCGTTAGCTAAATACATGCTACTATCCTGCGTCTATCTTCTATTTGTATTGCAGCTATTACTGCCAACTAGTCACTCTCATTGGTTGGGCAGCACAAGTGCATTTATGATTAAAGTACAAAACTGGTTGCCAACTCATTTTTTTTAACTCTGTGATGGTTCAAGAGAAAACCAATTTTCTCAATGAGTCCTCTCTGTTGTGAAGCAATGATGACATGTAAGTGCACTGACTTGAGCTGCAGGTGCATCAGAAAGTGGAGCTCAGGGCGTCCGGGTAGCGTAGCAGTCTATTCCATTGCCTACCAACACGGTGATCAATGGTGCGAATCCCTGTGTTACCTCTGGCTTGGTCGGGCATCCCTGCAGACACAATTGGCCGTGTCTGTGGGTGGGACGCCAGATGTGAGTATGTGTCCTGGTCACTGCACAAATGCCTCCTCTGGTTGGTTGGGGTGCCTGTTTTGAGGGGGCAGGGGGAACTGGGGGGACGAGCGTGATCCTCCCATGTGCTACATCCCCCTGGTGAAACTCCTCACTGTTGGGTGAAAAGAAGGCTGGCAACTCCACAAGTACTGGAGGAGGCTTGTGGTAGTCTGCAGCTTTCCCCAGATTGGCAGAGAGGGTGGGGCAGCGACCGGGACAGCTTGGAAAATAGGGTAATTAGCCAAGTACAATTAGGGAGAAAAAAAGGTGGGGGGAATCCAAAACAATAAAAAGAAAGTGGAGCTCATGTAGGAATTATAACAAGGAGATCATTAAATGGTGATGAATTAAGTGAGTCCTTATAGGGCACAAGTTAGTTCACAGTCCATCCATTTAATCATGCTCTTGCTATGATGGACATGGGATACATGGAAGCCTGGCAGGCTGTTTTAATTCAAGTTGCCATGTCCATGAATATGCAAATTCATGATTGGAGTCAGGGTGAAAATGATATTTCACTTGCCACTCTTCCTGCTCCTGACAAAGTGGGGTTGGGAGAATAGGTTGGGGAAATGACACAAACACACACATACAAACATACAAACACATGCACAGAGAGACACGTGTGAGGCCACAGGCACACAGAAGCACACATACAAGTTGACTGCACCACACAAATACATGGACACACACACACACACACGTACACACACACACACACACAAACAGGCAGATTGACGAATGATGTAGACCCACTCCGACACATAGACAGGTAGGCTCACATTAAAAGGCATAGACCCAGACGCACACACAGACACACGCACACTACTTGAAGACGACGCACCGGTGGTCAGCCTCATTCAATCTAAAATGTCAGGTCAGCAAAGGCGAAAGACAGACGCAGTATCCATGACAAATGTGCTCTTTCCCATTACTTTTTTAATCAGCTGTCACACAGACAAGACGGCACTAAAGCTAATTTAATTTTTTGTTTTTCCCCAGCCAGCTCTCTGACTGACTCACCGATACATATTGGCCCAACTCATATTTAGTGGTTGAGATGCATAAATACTTAAACAAAACATTGATTAAATAATTGAATAAACAAAACTGAATAAATAGATAAAGAGCAATGTTAGGATATTTATTGGCTTCAGTACTTGACATTAATTATTCATGACTCAAAAAGAGCTGATATGGTGCTATGCATGCTAAAAAGTGAGTGCTGTTATGTGAGCATGTTTTATATATATATATATATATATATATATATATATATATATATATATATATATATATATATAGACTGTAACCATGTAGGCAGCTGATGCATTGAGCACAAAACAAGCTTGTTGTGCCATTTAACAACTTTGAGCTATAAAAAATATATCTTTGCTCCTATATTGCTGAGCTCTTTTTTCTACATCGAGGGTTTTATTGCAACATCCTGTGGACATACATATATATATAAAACGTCTTTAAAAGAAACACTCAACGGTAGGAAAAGTGCTCAACAAATAAGGAGCAAAATAATCCAGTGATTCAAGTAAATCCTTTATGAGACAGTACAAGCCTATATATATGTATTACAGTTCATCCGGAAAGTATTCACACCCCTTCACTTTCCCCACATTTTGTTATGTTACAGCCTTATTCCAAAATGGATTAAATTCCTTTTTTTTCTCATCAATCTACACACAATACCCCATAATGACAAAGCGAAAAAGGTTTTGTAGAAATTTTTGCAAATTTATTAAAAATAAAAAACTGAAATATTGCATGTACTTAAGTATTCACACCCTTTGCTATGACACTCAAAATTGAGCTCAGGTTCATCCTGTTTCCACTGATCATCCTTGAGATGTTTCTACATCTTGATTGGAGTCCACCTGCTCTAAATTCAATTGATTGGACATGATTTCGAAAGGCACACACCTGTCTATATAAGGTCCCACTGTTGACAGTGCATGTCAGAGCAGAAACCAAGCCATGAAGTCAAAGGAATTGTCTGTGGACCTCCGAGACAGGATTGTATCGAGGCACAGATCTGGGGAAGGGTACAAAAAAATGTCTACAGCTTTGAAGGTCCCGAAGAGCACAGTGGTCTCCATCATTTGTAAATGGAAGAAGATGGATCCACCAGGACTCTTCCTAGAGCTGGCCCCCCAGCCAAACTGAGCAATCGGGGGAGAAGGGCCTTGGTCAGGGAGGTGACCAAGAACCCGATGGTCACTCTGACAGAGCTCCAGCGTTCTTCTGTGGAGATGGGAGAACCTTCCAGAAGGACAACCATCTCTGCAGCACTCCACCAATCAGGCCTTTACAGTAGAGTGGCCAGACGGAAGCCTCTGCTCGGTAAAAGGCACATGACAGCCCGCTTGGAGTTTGCCAAAAAGCGCCTAAAGGACTCTCAGACCATGAGAAACAAGATTCTCTGGTCCGATGAAACCAAGATTGAACTCTTTGGCCTGAATGCCAAATGTCACGTCTGGAGGAAACCAAGCACCTCTCATCACCTTGCTAATTCCATCCCTACAGTGAGGCATGGTGGTGGCAGCATCATGCTGTGGGGATGTTTTTCAGTGGCAGGAACTGGGAGACTAGTCAGGATCGAGGGAAAGATGAATGGAGCAAAGTACAGAGAGATCCTTCATGTAAACCTGCTCCAGAGCACTCAGGACCTCAGACTGGTGCGAAGGTTTACCTTTCAACACGGCAATGACCCTAAGCACACAGCCAAGACAATGAAGGAGTGGCTTCGGGACAAGTCTGTGAATGTCCTTGAGTGGCCCAGCCAGAGCCCAGACCTGAACCCCATTGAACATCTCTGGAAAGACCTGAAAGTAGCTGTGTAGCGACGCTCCCCATCTAACCTTACAGAGCTCGAGAGGATCTGCAGAGAAGAATGGGAGGAATACCCCAAATATAGGTGTGCCAAGCTTATAGCTTCATACCCAAGAAGACTTGAGGCTGTAATCACTGCCAAGGGTGCCTCAACCAAGTACTGAGTAAAGGGTGTGAATACTTATGTACATGCAATATTTCAGTTTTTTATTTTTAATGAATTTGCAAAAATTTCTACAAAATCTTTTTCGCTTTGTTATTATGGGGTATTGTGTGTAGATTGATGAGAGAAAAAGGGAATTTAATCAATTTTGGAATAAGGCTGTAACATAACAAAATGTGGGGAAAGTGAAGGGGTGTGAATACTTTCCGGATGCACTGTATGTACACTACCGTTCAAAAGTTTGGGATCACCCAAACAATTTTGTGTTTTCCATGAAAAGTCACACTTATTCACCACCATATGTTGTGAAATGAATAGAAAATAGAGTCAAGACATTGACAAGGTTAGAAATAATGATTTGTATTTGAAATAAGATTTTTTTTACATCAAACTTTGCTTTCGTCAAAGAATCCTCCATTTGCAGCAATTACAGCATTGCAGACCTTTGGCATTCTAGCTGTTAATTTGTTGAGGTAATCTGGAGAAATTGCACCCCACGCTTCCAGAAGCAGCTCCCACAAGTTGGATTGGTTGGATGGGCACTTCTTTGAGCAGATTGAGTTTCTGGAGCATCACATTTGTGGGGTCAATTAAACGCTCAAAATGGCCAGAAAAAGAGAACTTTCATCTGAAACTCGACAGTCTATTCTTGTTCTTAGAAATGAAGGCTATTCCATGCGAGAAATTGCTAAGAAATTGAAGATTTCCTACACCGGTGTGTACTACTCCCTTCAGAGGACAGCACAAACAGGCTCTAACCAGAGTAGAAAAAGAAGTGGGAGGCCGCGTTGCACAACTGAGCAAGAAGATAAGTACATTAGAGTCTCTAGTTTGAGAAACAGACGCCTCACAGGTCCCCAACTGGCATCTTCATTAAATAGTACCTGTTAGAGCCTGTTTGTGCTGTCCTCTGAAGGGAGTAGTACACACCGGTGTAGGAAATCTTCAATTTCTTAGCAATTTCTCGCATGGAATAGCCTTCATTTCTAAGAACAAGAATAGACTGTCGAGTTTCAGATGAAAGTTCTCTTTTTCTGGCCATTTTGAGCGTTTAATTGACCCCACAAATGTGATGCTCCAGAAACTCAATCTGCTCAAAGAAGTGCCCATCCAACCAATCCAACTTGTGGGAGCTGCTTCTGGAAGCGTGGGGTGCAATTTCTCCAGATTACCTCAACAAATTAACAGCTAGAATGCCAAAGGTCTGCAATGCTGCAATTGCTGCAAATGGAGGATTCTTTGACGAAAGCAAAGTTTGATGTAAAAAAAATCTTATTTCAAATACAAATCATTATTTCTAACCTTGTCAATGTCTTGACTCTATTTTCTATTCATTTCACAACATATGGTGGTGAATAAGTGTGACTTTTCATGGAAAACACGAAATTGTTTGGGTGATCCCAAACTTTTGAACGGTAGTGTATATATGTGTATATGCTCTACTTGATCATATATATGTGTATATATATATATATATATATATATATATATATATATATATATATATATATATATATATATATATATATACATATGAAATGAGGATGATTTTTTTTTATCTAAGTGCTTGAGTTAGTGTACATGCAAGTGTACTTGCAGGTCAAAAATGTGTATAAAATATGAGGGGGGAAAATTAAAGATCACAAGCTCCTTAGTTTCCACAAGAGGTGGTATCGTAGCCAATAAACTTTTTCCATAGTTGAAATGTGTCTGTGACCAGTGAGAAAACTTGGGTTTAATTAACACATAGTGTGAGATAAAATCTCTGCCTTTTTCTTTGAAGTTGTGGCTTCAATATTGAGGCAGTCCTTGTCAGTTATTATGCATCAAACGTGATATAAATATATTCTGTTTGCTCTACTTGATCAAACAGAATATATTTAAAGTTTAAAGCATTCCATAGTATTGAGATACTGCAAATTCATTCACAATACCTGCACAGAAATTTTTTTTCGACCTGGAAGCTGTGTTGAATTTCTATTAGACCCTGTTGTACAGTGTGTGTATGTTTGTGGTCATTGTTGCATGTGCTTTTCTGTGCACAAATGTGTGTTTGTGTTTCTTTGTGTGATTGTGTATTTGTGTCTGTGTCTGTCTTTGTGCTTCTTTATTCATTTGTTATATGTATGTGTGTACCCGTGCATGTGTGTGTGTTCGTGTGTTACCTGTGAGCATGGTAAACACAGCTGCTTTGTCAATCAGTACTGACCATTCTGGTCTTAACATGTGAACTTAGTGAAGTAATCCTGTCCAAAGATTGGGCTTTTAATGGATTTAAATTGCAAAGGTTGTGTTGCATTTTACCTTACAAAACTGTCCATAAAGGCTCATTATTGCCAGTGTGTTGACTTTTGGTGGAACAGACAGTATTCGATAGTTAAAATGAGGATAAGTTAGCTATAATTTGAAAACAATCTGCAAAAGAATCAGCACCCTCACCTCTACCCAGCATCCTTTTGAAAGCATAAAGTGATTGACAACAAGTATGGACCAATGGAGACGCCAGCTTGCAAAGTACTCCCCTGATTGGCTGATAAGGAGCGGGTACAGAGACGATGTTTATAGCATTTACTTACAGCAAATGACAGCAAAACAGTACCTGTTTACAGCAGCTAGCATGGCCACAGAGACCAGATGTGCATCTGCTTACTTGACAGCTGTCGGGATGTAAAAAGGGTTTGACCAAATATTATAAAAAGTGACGTAAATTAAAACCCCTGATAGACTCTTTGTTAAAACTTAAAGTATTTCAAATGTCATCTGAAACCTTTACATTTTTACGCTATTTATCCTTAGTTTTTGTCATGGGATAATCACTACCGGTTATACAGCCATTAGAAATATGTTTGTGTTGTATCCGGCAACTTTTAGATACACACTGCACAAAAAAAAAGAGTCATTTGAATTGAAAGGTCATGTGATCTTTTACAGAAGTTTCAGCCCTGAACTTGGTATTTTTGTTCAACTTACTGATACCTTGGGTGAGACATGGTAATTGTGGTGGTGTCTGAGCAGTCCAAATCCCAGAGTTTCATTCAAAATGCATTTTAAAACGAAATAGGCACCATTACTGTCACATCAGCACCTTCCCCACTGTCAGTAATGGCCTTTCACAGTCTTGTTCTACCATATCTGCTTGTGAGCCATACAGCTTAGCTTCCTCTTGCTGTTGCCTTTAATACACCAGCAATAGAATTTGTCACAAAGGGTTTTTGCTTGCATGGAAATATCCAGGATTGATACTTTCCTGTTAGAAAAGGTTAAAACTCAGATTGAAGTTGTTCTTATAATTGGTCACATGTAGCAATCATGAGCCAACTATGAGTTTTGGAGAAACAACTTCAGTTTTATCACAGAAGGTTGAATCAGTTCATCTGGACACAATGTTTATTGGGAGAACGTTTCACCACTCAGCTATAAGTGACTCTTCAGTCTCAGCTGACTGCAGGTATCCCCACCCTTATAAACAACACAGTGGCATAACCACCGAAACCAACGCCCAGTTTCATATGCAGATTGCCATGACCATTAACTAGAGTTTCAATGGCCATGTGTACTATTCACAGAAGGTTTGGGAATGGTTGCAATCGCAGCAAGGATGTGCGCATCTTGATAGCGAGTCTGATCCCGGAACCGAGGGGGGGGGGGTTGCATATGAAACTGGGCGTTAGTTTCGGTCACTATGCCACATATTGTTTATATAAGAGTGGGGATACTTGCAGTCAGTTGAGACTGAAGAGGTCACTTAGATGAGTGATGAAACGTTTCTCCCTCAATAAACGTTGTGTCCAGATGAACTGATTCAACTTTCTGTGATTTTCTTACCTGGATCATTGAACATGCATAAAGACAACTTCAGTTTCACTTCTTTTTCTTTTTTTTAACCAAAACCCTTTTTTAACTTTGTAGATAAAAACTGCCATATTCACTGTGAGTGAGATGCCGGCTCGTCATCGGCGCGGCTGCAATTTCCTGTGTTGTTTTCTGCTGAATTTTGTGAGCAGACTTGAAACGGGCTTGATTCTAAGAATAACTGCTGTTTCTGTCAATAAACAACCTGATTCCTTGCTCCTTGTCAAAACTTGAAACCTGCCATCAGGAAACAGGAAATTGCTGGCATATAAAAGAATAGCTGGCATATTTAAAGTAGGGTAACTTGGTGAGGTAAGCATTTAAACAAAACAAAAAATGGGCCCTTTTGGTTTTGGGTTAAGAGAGCTTTTATAAACCTCAATCCAACACTGTGTTTAGTTTAATATGGGACCTTTTGAAAATTGAGTTTACTTCTAATATGTGTTTAATGGTTTTGTTATCTCCTTCCGCACCCATGCCCATCTGTCAGGCTGGGGTTTTTTTTTTCTTCCATTTGTAGAAGATAACCTTTGATTCTGTTAGAGACGCCATGAATCCCCCTCCAACTGTACTAAAACTATATATTTGGCATCGGAGGGCGTGAGTAGCCTTGATGTGAATGCGGTTTGATGGTGATGTTTCCTGTTGTGTTTGAAATGGAGATATTTCTGACACAGAGATCCCATCCTAATATTTCTGCAATGGTTTTGTCCCCTCCTCCCTAAGCCCCCTCCCAAGCCATCACCCCAACTTAAACAGCACACCCCCCATCCGAACAGCGAACTCCCCTACAATAATCTGTTGCAACCTCCAGCAAAACACACCTGTCTTATGATTTTGATTTACAAATTTCCTTTTTGTTTTCCTGTCCAATATATCCTTTTTTTGTTGTTTGAATTTTATTTTACATTTTTTTCTCCTCTCAATTTCTTTCTTTAACATGTCTTTTATTTAACCTTCTAACCCTTCTCCATCCAAACCTCCCTCTCCCTGCCCCCTCTCGGTCCCTCCCTCCACCCACCCTTCCCTCCACCTCCTGCTCCTCTCCCTCGACCTCCTCTCCCTGCCCCTCCCCCCCTCCAGTTTAGAGACCGCCAAATCCACCGCCCAGTCCTCCTCCATGCCGTCTCCCGTTGACCTGACCATGAGCTTCACCCAGCCCGCTCCCCCCGCCTCGTCCTCCTCCTCCTCCTCCCCCTTGGCAGCGATGGGCGCCACGATGCCCCACGCTCCCATCCTGGGCGCTCCCTACACCCTCCCATTCTCCAGCCTCCTGGGAGTGAAATCCATCCCTTATCTGGCACTCTCCACCCCTCCCGCCCAATCAGCAGCAGCAGCAGCAGCGGCGGCAGCGGCGGCCATCGGCACCCCAATGGTGGCGGGGTCAGTGCCAACAGCAGCTGCGGCCATTCCGATGCCGGCACACGCCGCGGCCGCTGCCCTGGCATCCTACACGGCCAAGATCTCATCCTCAGCCAACGGGATGAAGAAACCGGAGAGACAGAAGTTTGCCCCGTACTGATGGAGGTGGCGGAGGTGGAGGAAGGGAGTTGGTGTTACTGAAGGTAGCTAGTGGGGAATAATGAAGCAAGTTTGACAGATGGGAAGGGCAGGTGTTCCTTTTTCTTTTTTTTTTGTTTTGTCATTATTCATTTTATTTTCCAGTTCTTTCCCAGGTTTTCTTGCTCTCTCACTAATGTGCTTTCCTTTTAACTTTCTCTCTCTCTCTTTCTCAATCTCTGTCTGTGCCAGAAGGAGAGAGGTTGAAGGTGTACAGTGTTTTAGCGGAGTGACAGATGCTGATGCTGACAGTTATTCGAGTATCTAAGCGGGCGTCTTTCAGTATAGCTGAACATCATCCCTGTGTATTAGCAGAAATCCTTCTTTGACTTCCTTTTTTTTTTTTTAGATCTGCCCCAAACCAGAGACAAATTGGGAGGGTTATAAGGTGTTGTTAGCTACCAAAAATACTGTCGCTTAAGGTTACTGGGCCATACAGCCTCTAACAAGCCATAGAGACTACTCAGCTTTTCTCCTCCCTGTGTGTCTCCCTGTCTCTTTCTGACCCCCCTCTTCCAACTCTATTTAATACTCTCGTATTTATTGACTAATAAGGAATATCCCCTCAGAGAGTTTATATATCACCAGTCACTAACACTGAGCTGAATGACTTGGCTTTTATATACAATGATGTCTACTTCCTGTGTATGACCATTTCCTGTATACAACTTCCTTTCTTCTTTATTTTCTTTATTTTTAGTATTTGCTGTAAAGTTGTTGTTTTTTTTTTAAGAAAAAAAGAAGAAAAAAACAGCAGGTTTAAAAACCTCTTCCTTTGCGTTAATAGTTTTTACACGCGTTTGTTCACGGTTGATTTGAAATGTGTTGTTTAAATTATTTTCTAACTTATTAAGACAAGTGTTACATTTACAGCCATGAAAGTTTTTTTTCTTTTTATCTCTTTTATGACCGCTAAATACTGTACACAACTACTAGATTTCCTTTCCCCCCGACGTTTGGAGTCTACTTTGGCTCAGTAACAAATAGATATTTCTTTCTGCCCACATATGTGGTGGTGTTTTTGTTCTCCTGACTATATGAACACTGTACTATTAATGAAAATGACCAGATGTTTTTTGTTTGTTTGAATAATAGCGTTTCCACTTATTCTCACTCCATGATACGTGATGCTACACGTCGTCTAACCAGAGACGTCTTTATAAACGTTGGCCCTGCTTCTCCAATGTAAGCACCCACAGAACTAGAATAGAGTAGAATCGCCACTTCCTTTTGGCCTCCAAGTAGACCACCATGATTTATTATTATATATTTAGAATGAATAGAACTGGCATATATCCTCATGTACCTCGATATTATATTAATGCCCAACTTAGATTTAAAATTTATAGACTAGTTTTTTTTTGTTTTTTTATTTTGTTTTTGTTTTGTTTTTTGGTGCACTTGCAGTATGTATGCAGTCCACTTCTCATGGAATTATAATGGATAGAATCAACATTTCCTGGTGTGCCATTTTGTTTTTCAGGTAGACTGCCATTTTTACATCTAGAATATAGATAGAATAGCCACCTCTAGGTGTACCATGCTCATTTGTGTTAAACATTACTTGTATTGTGGGATATGTAGAACTGAAAACTGCTGGGGAAACTAGGGTCATCTGTGTCCACTTCAGGATGGACTATAACAGACATTGTCTCGTCTATTATGGTCGTGCATGCAAGACTGAAACTCCTGGCAATGCGGTGGATCGACTGGATGCTCCCCGGTTTATCATGGTGACACTGGCTTGCACAGCTGATGAGGAATGGTTGCTCTGCTTATTGTAGTTCTGTGGCTGAGTCCTTCCTCTCTTGTGTGAAAGAAACGACGGAAGTGTTTCTCCAAATTGGCTGGTCCCCTGAGGGGTCGCTGGCCTTTTCAGAGTCAGACTAATGCTGCATGTTTGCTCAGTATAACTAACATACAAACAAACACAGATCATAGGTTTAAACACAATAAAAAAAAATGCACACGCACACAAACACTCACATGCAGTCTCACTCAAACACAGAAACAAGTAATTTCAACAAGTAATTTGGTCTTGTGATCTTTCGTCTTGAAATCTTGTTTTCTTTGAAGCAAGTGGAAAACTAAGAGTAGATTAATTCATGTTTCTTATGGTTCTAATACAATTTGTGGCTGGCCTGCTCATGTTATCAACACTTTCTTACAGGCGATTTTTTTATTTATTGATTTGGGTGAAAACTCGCTTGAAGTTATCTCAGCTCAATGGCAGTTTTTTTTTCAGTCGAACTCCCTTTGAGAAAACGGAATTTGTAAGACTTAATGCGAGACCAAATAATTTGTTGAGATGGATATTTTTTACAACCCAGGCTATGCTCATTGCACTGACTTCTCTACTAACACAGTAACAATAAAGAAAGCAATACTGAACAAAGCCAGGAGAGTTGAGTTTTCACACGTTGCAGAGCAACAGCATATATATATATATAGATATATAGTATACAGCAATTGGCCAAAACATTAAAACCACCCACCTAATACTGTGTAGGTCCCCCTCGTGCCTTCAAAAAAGCTTTGACCCATCGAGGCATGGACTCCACAAGACCTCTGAAGGTATCCTCTGGTATCTGGCACCAAGACGTTTGCAACAGATCCTTTAAGTCCTATAAGTTGCGAGGTGGGGCCTCAATTGATGAGACTTATTTTTCCAGCACATTCCACAGATGCTCAATCAGATTGAGATCTGGAGAATTTGGAGGCCAAAGCAACACCCTGACTTCTTTGTCATGCTCCTCAAACATCCCTGAACAATGTGTGCAGCGTGGCAGGACACATTATCCTGCTGACAGAGGCCACTGTCATCAGGGAATACAGTTGCCATGAAGGGGTGTAGCTGCTCAGCAACGATGTTTAAGTAAGTGGTACATGTCAAGGTAACAGCTACGTGAATGCCAGGTTTCCCATCAGAACATTGCCCAGAGCATCACACTCCCTCCACCGGTTTTCCTTCTTCCCATAGTGCATCCTGGTGTCATCTCTTCTCCAGGTAAATGACGCACACACACCCAGCCATCCACATGATGTAAAAGAAAACATGATTAATTAGACCAGGCCACCTTCTTCCATTGCTTCATGGTCCAGTTCTGACGCTCATTGCAGGCTCTTTTGGCAGTGGACGGGTCATCATGGGCACTCTGACTGGTCTGCGGTTATGCAGCCCATACAAAGCAAGCTGTGATGCACTGTGTGTTCTGACACCTGTCTATCATAGCCAGCATTAACTTTTTCAGCAATTTGAACTAAAGTAGCTCTTCTGTGGTATTGGACCAGATGGGATAGCCTTTGCTTCCCATGCACATCACTGAGCCTTGGGCATCCATGATCCTGTCGCCGGTTCACCAGTTGTCCTTCCTTGGACCACTTTTGGTAGCTACTGACCATTATATAATGGGAACACCACACAAACCTGCTGTTTTGGAGATGGTCTGACCCAGTCATCTAGCCATCACAATTTGACCCTTGTCAAAGTCGCTCAGATCCTTATGCTTGCCCATTTTTCCTGCTTCCAACACATCAACTTCAAGAACTGACTGTTCACTTGCCTAATATGTCCCACCCCTTGACAGGTGCCACTCTAATGAGATAATCAGTGTTGTTCACTTACCTGTAGGTGGTTTTAATGTTTTGGCTGATTATATATATATATATATATATATGATGTGTGTTACTTTTCGCTATGACGGTTACTAGTGAATTCGATAGATTATTGATGCATTGAATTATTTGTTCTTGAAGTTTGTTTCTTTTAAACAAATAATAATAATATCAATAATAACAACAAGGTGGTATATTACACAGGCTCACTTATTTTTATAAAGTAAGATAATCTTGTTCATGAAATTAAGTCATTTGTGGACATACTGTTCAGTCACTTCACCCATGGATCCTCTCCACCTCCACCGTCATCTCCTCCCAGTTTGGTTTCATTTCTTTTTGTTTCTCCAACATTGTTTTTCCATTCATTTTCCTGTCCTTTTGCATGAGTTTGACTTGAATTGATGTCTATGCAAAAACATTGCTGTGGGTTTCACACAGGCGGCCATCGTGGCACCGGTGAGGCCGGCCAAGACGAAAGGGCTACAAAACACTTTGGGTGTGGCAGAGAATACATTCGCTTGAGGACCAATTTTGTAGTAAGTTCACCAGTAGTTGTTAACTGAAACTGAGGTACTGAGATCAACAAACACTGTAAGATGTTTAAAAAAGTAGTAATCATAACAACACTATATACTATCTCATTTATGACTTTTGAGAAAAAACTTTATCTGTAGCAGGGACAGGAATCCATTAAATGTACCATATGGATTGGGTTTTTTTGTGGGGAGGGGTGTTGGCTGATATAATAGAAACTGGTATTAATACTGAGTTATCAAAAAGTCATGTTGTCAATAGTATATTTGGGCCAAAAAAAGTTTAAAAAAATGTCATTACCATACGTGTTCCATCCAAATAAATCATGCATTGCCTCCACAGAATATAAAATCAGATGCTAGTCTGTACCAGGGACTGACACTGAACGAACATATTTCGTTATTTAAAATATCTCCATATTTACCATACACATTGTAGAGTATCATGTAGGGGGGGGGGTTAACACATAGTCTCTAACACGCCCCCCTCATCAACAACAGGATTTGCTGGACTAAAAGGAGAACGAAGACTGCATCCTCATTAAGTTTTACCAAGTCATGCACACTGTTTTGGAGGAAAATAAAAGAGATGATATTCTGCTGCACCAGTTGCAGTTCGTACAACCAAGATCTCAGTGAGAGAAATCTTGAATTAAAAATGGATAAAAACAATAAATACTTAATTGCTCTTCGGGGTAGATGTAAAATGCCAACAGGACCGTGGGAGAGAGGTTTCAGCAGTGCCTGAGAAGACTAGGTCAAAGAGAAAGAGAAAGGATCGCTACCCTGCCATACGACATGAGACTCTCAATCCAGCTCATAATACAAAACCAGGCGTAGCTTTTACAGAAATGCATTCATATGGACACAAACCAACGTGCACACACAAAAACACACATCAGCACACAGACGAATCCACACAAATGCTACGAACAAACCACGGAAATCGAGGCGAGTATGATTATAAATATTGTATTGCACTTGAACATGAAAAATCCATAATGGCAAAATATTCTACTGAGTATCGAGTACTACCATTGTCCTGTTTTAATTTCTCCTTCCCCGTTAGGACAGGGAGGTTTGCTATGTGTATATCAGCCTGATGTGTTTGTGATTCTCTCTGTTTACTTTCCATACATGCCATGTTCTAATAAATGAAAACTGCACTGAAAAACGGTGGACCGGTTGTGCTTTTATCATCTTCGTTTACTTCAGACCAGAATGCAGTAACAGCACGAGAGCAGGTCAGAGTGACATGTGACAGTCACCATCAGTGCCCCCCCCCTTTGCACACTGTTGCATGTTGGGACTGTTACTGTGATTTAATGAGTCAAGATCTGAAGGGTAGCATGTGCTTATATTCATATGCATCGAATCCAAAAGGACTTGGATGATGGGGCAGGGCACGACATGGGGTTACAAGGTATAGAATAATCTATAGAGGTCACAATTTCATACGAAAACACGATTTTGTACAACTATGTGGCAAAGATTTTATGATTTGGTATGTTAAAATAACCATTGCAGAGATACCTTAATTTATAAATTTTGCGTCCCAAAACAATAGATATAAATAGCACAGGGGCGGCATGGTGGTGCAGTGGTTAGCACAATCACCTCACAGCAAGAAGGTCCTGGGTTCGAGCTCATTGAGGGCCGTCCTGTATGTGGAGTTTGCATGTTTTCCCCTGGTCTGCGTAGGTTTCCTCCAGGTGCTCCAATTTCATCCCACAGTCCAAAAGACATGTAGGTCAGGTGAATCGGCCATACTAAATTGTGTGTGTGTGTGTGTGTGTGTGTGTGTGTGTGTGTGTGTGTGTGTGTGTGTGTGTGTGTGTGTGTGTGTGTGTGAGAGCGAGCCCTGTGATGGCCTGGCAGTCTGTCCAGGGTGTCTCCCCGCCTGCCACCCAACTGCTGGGATAGGCTCCAGCATCCCCCCGACCCTGAAAGCAGGATAGGTGG
This sequence comes from Lampris incognitus, assembly GCF_029633865.1. Taxonomy (NCBI): domain Eukaryota; kingdom Metazoa; phylum Chordata; class Actinopteri; order Lampriformes; family Lampridae; genus Lampris; species Lampris incognitus. The sequence goes on along the minus strand of NC_079212.1, from coordinate 105,191,920 downwards.
TTCAGATAATGGGATGGATAAATGGCACAAAATGCCCTTTCTTTTGTTTGTTAGGATGCTTACTACATTGCTGCCCCACAGGGGACAATATATCCAAGATGTCCAAAGGATTTTGCATAATTCTGCAGTCCAAATGTAGATAGATACAGGTTGTAAGGACCTTCACATTAGATGATGCTTGTTGTATGTGTTCTCCCATAGTACACTGCAAAAAGTGGTCTTAGCCATATAGCCTTGAATCTTTGCATAGATTTTTTTTTTTTAAACGGAGTGAAACAATCTACCAGTAGGGTGTGAGATAACTTCCCTTGTTTTGGGACTTTTGTTGAATTGTGTTATAATTCAAGTTGAACTAAGTTATAATAATGAAGTGGATTACTCCACATTAAATCAAGTGTAGAGAAAAGAAAACAAGGATCTTGACTGGAAAAAATTGGATAGCATAGATTTGCTTTGGATGTACATGATATTATGTCAACCCAAATGCAGATTGTCTTTCTTTTGTTTTGATGGTTTTAGTTTGTCATTTTAAAACTAATACCTCTCCAAATGACTTTTTAACAGGGATATTTTTTGCAGCGTAACAGAAAAAAGAGTTGTGATTGTGCCCTTTGGAGTCACGTTTAATGGTACTTTACAGACTGACAGGTTGACTGATCACTGAGCGCGCACACACACACACACACACACACACACACACACACACACACACACACACACACACACACACCACAAGCCCGTGTACACACAGTCACATGCAGGTAATCCCTTGTCAGGTGTGCACACATAGACACATGGACCATCCCTCGCACTATCATCAACACATAGCTCTGGACAGTATGTTAGTGTTCACATGCTCTCTCTCTCTCCCTCCCTCTCTCTCTCTCTCTATTGCACACACATTCATACACATAGGCAAGCATACATAATTTCAGACACACACATACTCTCTTTCATGGTGCTGGTTCTGATCCACCCTCTCTATAAACACAAAGCGGCCTGCTGGAGATGAAAGCGAGTCATGGAATAAGAGCTCAAAGCTCAACAGCTGGTCAAATACAACACACACATACTCACACACATAAAATCACCACATTTTATTCATCTCTCCTTCAGCCGCTCTCTCTTTCTCCCTCTTTGCTCAGTGCAAACCTGACCAACCACACAGATGAATACAAGCAAGTGGGATACGACAGTAATTACATGGCCAGGAGTTTTACTCAGTGTTTCAAACAACAATTAAAGTAGCTCATTTATTAAGAGGACCTTGCACAGACAGGGAGCGACGCGCCTGGTCCAGGATAATTATATAGATGCCACTTCCCTTCACAAGTTTGCAACTGCACTGAACAATAAATAGCACAGCAGTGAGAAGAATGGGAAATGAGCTCTGCTTGTGACTCCTATTGTATCTATTTATGTAGTGATATGCATGTATAATTTTTGATTATTTGTTTTTTACTCCAGCCTGTGGTTTCAGATGGCTCCAGTGCATGTGCTTTGCTCAAGGGCACTTAAACAGTAGTTGTTTGGAAGAGCGTTTTTACTTTAGCTGTCCATATTTATTTCTCTGGTCCGGGGACTTGAATCCTTCTCCTTTTAATCACTAGCCTTCTGCTGGATCGCCACCTTGCCGTGTTGGAGAAGCTTGTGTGTACCAGTGATCCCAAGAGCTGGGCTGTCCGGAGCTTGGCTCCTGGTAGGGTCACCCACCCAAGGCGGATTGGTCAAGGGAGAGGTTCCAGATGGATCGCGATCCAACAAAGACCTCAACGGCAGAACTGGTGGAAGATGTCTTCATGTCACAATGGCAGTGAAGGCAAATGAAGGCTGCAACAGAGGGTGGTCCCCAATCATCTTGGTTCTCCATGCCGTTGGACTCTGGCCACCCCCTGCCAAGGACCGTGTGGTGGCTGCAGGCACATCAGCCACTCCACATCACATAAAAAGCTGTCACTCGCAGGCGTTCTCCCATTATGCGGCTCCAGGATCAGCCTCTACACCCACCTGAGGACCCAGAGGGACCCAGAGGGAGGACGGTCATACTCTCGACCCCGAGTGACCGCCGATGATGATGAATCACTAGCGTATTCTCTGACCGCCGAATTACTGCTGAGATAAACAGTTGTTAGTTGCTGTTGGATGGAAATCCTTAAAATGCCTCAATTTCAACAAACGAGTGAAATATCTCTTACTGTTGCTGGATTCGAAATTTTAAAGACCAGTGGATGTCTTATGGGTTTCATGTGCCGGGGTCATATAGGGTTTACTCTTTGAGACGGAGGTGTTAAGTCATGTGGTAGTATGAGCCTTATAAAGCAGAATGTAAAAGTTAAAAAGGTTAAGAGGTAAGAAAAGCTCCAAGACAACCAAAAGTAGATATTTCTCCATACCCGAGGGTACGATTCAGTGATGTTGATCTAAGAAGATGAAAGTTACCCCAAATCTTAAAACTGAATGTGTTCAGCATCTAATTATACTGCCCGTGTATATTGTGACGCAGGACAGCAAAGTAAATGTCCATAGTCTTGTAAAGTAAGAACACATATCTTCAGGAAGTATTTCACATCACCCTCACTGCACTAAATTTCAATTTTCTATTGCTTATGTTTCTTCACTCTTCACTACATCTAGTTTATTTGCTTTTCTTTCAGTTATTTTCTAAGCACTTCTCTCCTAAACTGTGTTTTCTTTTCGTGACATGAACATTGCTGGGACTCTGCTTGATTGTTTGTAATGTTGGTGACCTGGGACTTGAACCATACATAAATAGGAACTCTAATTATTACAGAATTCAGAAAGAAACAGCATTTAATAAGGGTCCACTAAGTGACAGCTTGTCTCAAAGGACAAACCATTTGAATGTTTCATTACTTGAAGATTTGTATCAACCTTCATTCATCCACGATAAGGTTCTGCTCTTTTTAAACAACAGTTTAAATGTTTTCACAGTCGGACACTACCCAGAACAACCGCAGTCTTCTACTGTTGTCTAGTAAACAGTTCCACTTGAGAAATCCATCCATCCTTCCATTCATCCATCCATCTATCTATCCATCCTTCCATCCATCCATCCATCCATCCATCCATCCATCCATCCGTCTGTCTGTCTGTCTGTCTGTCCATCCATCTTTCCATCAATGTTTGAAATGGCTTGGCTGGTTCAGGATTGTGGTAACAATAGGACCAGCAGAGCAGCCCAGAAGTCCTTCTCCAGCTCCTCCTGGTGGATCCCAGGACATTCCCAGGCCATCTGGGTGATATGGTATCTCCAACATGTCCTGGGTCAGCTCTGGGGTCTCCCCCTGGTTGGACACTTCCGGTGGGACACTTCCCTCCTTAAGTCACGAACCTTATTGCTGTAAACGGGGTTGTGTGCTTCTGACAACTTGAGAGCTAAGTTGCCGGGAGCCGTGTGGACCTGTAAAATTACCTAAGGAAAATCTCAAGCAAGGGGTTGGACAAATGGCAATTCATAGAGACCCAAATGATAAAAATGCCTAAGGAAATGCAAAGAACCTTGCCCTCTAAAGGGAAACTGGGACCCACTCCTTGAGCCAGGCCTGGGGTTAGTGCCCTAAAGACAGCGATAGATAGACAGAGGAATCAGAATCAAAACCACATACGTATATGGTATGTTCACTGGCAAAGTTCATCGTATTAAGAATTTCACTTGATTTTGGCAAAGTAGGCAAAGGCATACGTATAAAATGATCAAGTAAAACATTAAAACCACTGACAGGTAAATGAACAATATTGATTATCTCATTACAATAGCACCTGTCAAGGGGTGGGATATATTAGGCAGCAAGTGAACAGGCAGTTCTTGATGTTGATGTGTTGGGAGCAGGAAAAATTGGCAAGCATAAGGATCTGAGCAACTGTGACGAGGGCCAAATTGTGATGGCTAGACGACTGGGTCACAGCATCTCCAAATGACAGGTTTTGTGGGGTTTTCCTGGTATGTAGTGGTCAGTACCTACCAAAAGTGGTCCAAGGAAGGACAACTGGTGAACTGGTGACGGTCATGGATGCCCAAAGCTCATTGATGCCCGTGGGGAGCGAAGGTTAGCCCATCTGGTCCGATCCCACAGAAGAGCTACTTTAGTTTAAATTGCTGAACAAGTTAATGCTGGCGATGACAGACAGGTGTCACAACATAGTGCATCACAGCGTGTTGCGTATGGGGCTGCATAGCTGCAGACCAGTCAGAGTGCCCATGATGAACCCAGTCCACTGCCAATAGCACCTACAATGGGCATGTGAGCGTCAGAACTGGACCATGGAGATATGGAAGAAGGTGGGGTGGTCTGATGAATCATGTTGTCTTTTACATCATGTGGATGGCCAAGTGCGTGCACGTCGTTTACCTGGGGAAGAGCTGGCACCAGGATGCACTATGGGAAGAAGCAAGCCGATGGAGGCAGTGTGATGCTCTGGGCAATGTTCTGCTGGGAAAACTTGGGTCCTGGCATTCATGTGGATGTTACTTTGACACGTACCACCTACCTAAACATTGTTACAGACCAGGTACACCCCTTCATGGCAACGGTGATCCCTGATGGCAGTGGCCTCTTTCAGCAGGATAATGTGCCCTGCCACACTGCACACATTGTTCAGGAATGTTTGACGACCCTGATGAAGAGTTCAAAGGTGTTGCCTTGGCCCCCAAATTCTCCAGCTCTCAACCTGACCGAGCATCTGTGGGGTGTGCTGGAAAACAAGTCCAAAACATGGATGCCCCACCTCACAACTTACAGGACTTAAAGGATCTGCTGCTAATGTCTTGGTGCCACATACCAGAGGAAAACCTTCAGAGGACCTGTGAAGTCCATGCCTCGACAGGTCTGAGCTGATTTTGGTGGCAAGGGGGGGGGCTACACAATGTTAGGCAGGTGTTCTTCATGTTTTGGCTAATCGGTGTAAATGACAGCGAGAGACTGTGCAAAAAAAAGTGTACCGCCGTGCACCTGTCATGAATTTCGGCTAGGGTGAGGAGGTGAGATTGTTGCTCTGCTCAAACATTCTGTGACAGTAGATCTTGATGTAGCACAGTTTTATTCACGCTAATGTATTCATTCAAAACTCAAATGGAGAGTGACTGTGTCGTGGGAACCCTTTGCCCACAACAGTAGGACATGGGCATCAAATTTTTAAAATGATCAAACAAAAGGAAGTACACAGCAGAATATGAGGGAGCCAGCCTATTAGCTAGCAGCTGCTGCAAACATTTGTAGTCTAATGGGTGATGGCTCTCCAGACTGATATTTAGGCTGGTTATCACTGACAAGATTGCCACGTTTCAGTAGAGCGCTTCCAAACATAGTGTATTACAAAGTGCTTTACAGAAAGCAAAGACTCTCAATAGCAGATAAATGCAAAAATAATTAGAAAAGACACTGAGAGTAAGAGAGTAAGAAACAGCACCAAAAAGCTTATGTTTATGTGTTGCTGAGTCTGTCTGTCTGTCTGTCTGTCTGTCTGTCTCTCTCTCTCTCTCTCTCTCTCTCTCTCTCTCTCTCTCTCTCTCTCTCTCTCTCTCTCTCTCTCTCTCTCGATACGAAAGGCTTAGGCAATTTCAGGCCAGTCAGCAGGTGAATTAAGTCAGTAAAAGACTGCAGAGGTGAGTAAAGGTAAGCTATTCTGTTGACTGTACTGAATTAAAAGGCATTTAAGTCTATGTTTAATATACTGTGACCATTTTTAGCTCGAGGCCTGCTTTCCAAGCTCATATTTTCTGTTCCCTGGAGAATCCTGGTACTGGTATTTCCACTTCAATCTTTCTTGAACTGAGAGTTGACAAATGTCTCCCACTTGGTTGAAAATAGTTTTGTAATCCTGACACCAAATTACTGATAATGCACCAAAAACCGTCTCCCCTGTGTTGGAGTAAGCTAAATCAGGGGTTCTCGAATATTTTGGGGACAGGGACCCCTTACAGGGGAGAAAAATATCCAAGGATCCCCTCATAATTGTAACACGGATTAAGCATATGCTTGCCACCATTTGTACTCTTAGATGCCATTGGAACTATTTGATTCTAAAACTTTTCTACCTAAATACTTCAGTGATAAACGGAAACACATTTCAATTAGACTCGTGTAAGTACCACTTACGCCCACTGGGTGGGAGTAATGGGCACAATAGGGTTGTTTTATTGGCACAAATGGTCCCATCTGTAGATATGCACTTTTTAATGGCTACGGCACACTTGATAATTTCTACCAAATTATTTCACCAACCACCTGGCTAAAGGACCTTTTATTTGAGAAAGAAGGATCCTAATGTGTATGCCGTTATTTGACAAAATCTATGTGGTGCATCTCAGTGACCATTATTTGTATGATACAACTAAGATTAATAATGTCAATACACTATTGATAATGGATTATAAGTAGTCATAAGTTGGAGTCCATAAAAAAGTAACCAGTTTCATTTTATTTTATTTTTTACATCATATTGAACCATTTCATTTGATTTCATTGTATTTGTTTTGAGAAGCCATGTTTCTGTAAGTAGCAGTTCGGTGGCTTAGTGGTTAGCACCGTGAGGGGGTTTGATTCCATGACCCTGTTGGACTGCTTGATTCCAGTCCATCTGTGTGGCGTTTGCATGGTCTTGTTGTGTTGTTTGTGGGGGTTTCTGCCTGGTGCTCCAGTTTCCTCCCACAGTCCCAATACATGCATGGTATGTTTATTGGAGTCTCTAAATTTCCTGTTGGGGTAAATGGTGCGTGAGCGACTCCGTGTGTGTGTGTGTGTGTGTGTGTGTGTGTGTGTGTGTGTGTGTGTGTGTGTGTGTGTGTGTGTGTGTGTGTGTGTGTGTGTGTGTGTGAGCGTGGGCATCTGTCCGTCGTGTTTCCCTGCCCTCTGTCCAGTGCCTGCTGGGATCGACTCTAGACCTCTGGAACCCTGAATTGGATTAAGTGGGGAGATAATGGTTTGACCTTTCTGTAAGACACTTCCCATATGGCAGCAACAGTTAAAGGCAAAAATCACTTAAGAAAAGAGATCAAGTGAACATCAGTCCCAAAACCGAGACACCACTCATTTCAAAACTATGTGGGAAATAGGTGTGGATTGGTTGTGTTTTTTGCAACATTGCATGACCCTTTGCCGCCCCACCCCCACCCCTTTAGTCAGTAATTTAGCCATAAAGAGCCAAAAGGACATTTAGAATTAATAATTTGTATGACAATGATACAATCGGTATCAGCCAAGTATAACTGGCAGCAAATAAACACCTATCCTCGGAGTGTCTTCTAAATTTGCTGCTTCCTAAACAAGCTACTAAAACATGAAGTTTCTGGAGCATTGTTTTTCAAAGCAGTAATCATGTTGTCGATCAAAACCGATTAACAGGACAAACAGCATAAGACAAAACATGTTTGCAAGTGTTTATTGGATTTATCAGCATGGTCAGAAAGGGTTTTTTCACTAGTCACAGTTTGGCTGAAACCATGTGCATACAAACAAAATGCCTGTCGATGATTGTGCTATCGTCCTGTCTACCAGCTGAGGGAACAGCCTACTCTGCTTTGCAACACTACGGCGCGAGCTCTGCAACAAACAGGTGATGATCAGCCTGTGAGCAACAGCGCTTTCACAAACTGATAGAGCCCCTTGATTTTTGCTTCTGCACTTCATTCAGCAAAAAGGGCAACTCAGAAAATCACAGAGACTGGAGACGACAAAAGCCAATAGTAATGAGAGAGAGAGAGAGAGAGAGAGAGAGAGAGAGAGAGAGAGAGAGAGAGAGAGAGAGAGAGAGAGAGAGAGAGAGAGAGAGAGAGAGAGAGAGAGAGAGATTAGCTTTGTTTATCAAGGAAGGTTGAATCAGTTCATCTGGATACCATGTTTATGAACAGATACATTTCATCCCTCATCTAAGTGTGCTCTTTAGTCTCAACTGACTGCAGGTATCCCCACCCTTATAAACAATACAGCGGCATCACGACCGAAACCAACGACCGGTTTCATATGCAAATTGCCGTGAGCATTAACTAGAGTTACCATGGCCATGTGTACTGTTCACAGAGGATTTGGGAATAGTTGCAATCACAGCATTGTAAAATGGTGACAGAGTTATCCCGTCCATTCAGGGGTGGTCATTCCCTCTTCACATAGATGGCCTCTTCGACTCCCCAGTCAAACCAGCATTCCTCCTTATCAAGGATGTGCACAACCTCCTCCTTGAAAGAGTGGCCACTGGCCTGTAGATGAGTGTAGACTGCGGAGGCCTGGCCTGACGTGTTGGCTGTCCTGTGTTGTGCCATCCTCCTGGCCAGCGTCTTTGTTTGATCATGTTGCCTTTTTCCAAGATGCATTAAACAACAAGGTGTCTATAAGATTTTCTTTGAAAAAGACGAAGGAAATACATTGATGCAGGCACCCACACACACACACACGCATGCATGCATACACACATAGATATATACAAACTCACACTCACACACACAGGGTTGAATCCCAGCTCTTGTGTATGTTTTTAAACGTGGTTGGAGGAGTCGGGGGGATGACAAAGGTTTTGTTCGTCCATGCCCTTTTGCCTGTAAATGCAATCCAATCCAATCAACTCTGGAGGCAAGGCAGCACACACACACACACACACACACACACACACACACACACACACACACACACACACACACACACACACACACACACACACGGTCCCCAAGGAACAGATGCACCAGGGGTCTGGCAAGACAATCACAAGGCCTTATCCATCATGAATGACAGAAGAGGAGGGGGGAGGAGGAAAAGAGAGAGAGAGAGGGGTTGGGCAGGAGGGGAGGGGGACTGGAGAGGATGAGAAGAGAATAAGAAGAAGGGAGATGGAGGAAACAAGGCATGTATCAGAGCGGGAGGGATTGCGTCAGGTAGAAGCGGTGCGATAAAATAGACGAGCACCGGGAGTTGAAAGGAGTGCAGACGGGGGAGGAAAGGGTGTGGCGGGGCATGTTTAGGGAGGGGCAGGGGAGAGGTGGGGGGAGAGGGGGTTCCGGAGTAACAAGGCACGCAATGGTCATCAGTGGCATTACTGTTAGATAGTTTGTGTTAATTTGGTAATATCGAGGAAGGCAGAAAAAGGCAGTGAAAAAAAAATCAGAAACAAGGAAACAGATGAGAACATGGCAGACTGAGATCCAAAGCAACAGAACAAGAGAGACGGAGAGAAACACAAAGCCAGGAAGAGACTGCAGCCTTGGATAACCAGTCAAAGCCACTTCCTCGCAGAAACACTACCCAGTCGTTTCACCAGAGAGGTTAAAGTTATACTCTGCAGGTTTGTACACATTGCGAGGATACTATGGCATGCAGTAAAAAACGCTTGATGCCAAAACGTCTATTTATTTTTTATTTTCCCCCATCCAGTAACTTATTCTAGCCCTCTTTGTTTGCTCCTGACAATATCATCCATCCATCCATCCATTATCCAAACCGCTTATCCTGCTCTCAGGGTTGCTGGAGCCTATCCCAGCAGTCATTGGGTGGCAGGCGGGGAAAAACCCTGGACAGGCTGCCAGGCCATCACAAGGCTGACACACACACACACACACACACACACACACACACACACACACACACACACACACACACACACACACACACACACATACATTCATACCTCGGGACAATTCAACTGACCTACATGTCTTTGGACTGTGGGAGGAAACCCATACAGACACGGGGAGAACATGCAAACTCCACTCAGAGGAGGGCCCAGGATGACCCCCAAGGTTGGACTACCCCGGGGCTTGAACCCAGGACCTTCTTGCCATGAGGCAACCACTGCGCCATCGTGCCGTGTGACAATATCATGAGACCAGACATGTCGTACGTTATCTACGGGGCAACTGTTCGTAGCAGACCACCTGATGTTCCAGCAGCAAAACTGCGTGCTGAACTGAATTGCCAGTGGGTGTAATTTCTTTTGCATAAACTCAAGAACGGCTTTGTCAAGTTCGTCAAGTCTTCCTTACTGTAGGCCACTGCACCCTCATGATAAAGCACAGAAGTAGCCTATTGCTCGCAGTCAACAGTGGACACTTTGTAGTCTAGCTTTCATGAGCAAAAAATAAAATAAAAAAATGAGGTAGATGAAACACACAACCATTATAAACTAGTGACAAGATTTCCTTGTTTGAGAAAATCTAAAAGAAAAAAGAAAAAAACTTTAAAAGTGAAAATAAATACAGATGTGCTGTGGCCACCCCATATACAAAAACCATGAATAATTCACTTCACCCTGCAGACATGACCAGGGATGATCTTTCATTTCCCGTTAGTTTCACACTTACATGATGGCCAATCCACACATGTGGCACCTCACACACAAACCTGTGAGCCTGTCAATTATCACATCCCACATGAACAGCCATGTGTGCATACATGACAGCAAACAGCAAGCTGCTCGGCTTAGGCAGATAGATAGATAGATAGATAGATAGATAGATAGATAGATAGATAGATAGATAGATAGATAGATAGATAGACAGACAGACAGACAGACAGACAGACAGACAGACAGACAGACAGATAGATAGACAGATAGATAGATAGATAGATAGATAGATAGATAGATAGATAGATAGATAGATAGATAGACAGACAGACAGACAGACAGACAGACAGACAGACAGACAGACAGACAGATAGACAGATAGATAGATAGATAGATAGATAGATAGATAGATAGATAGATAGATAGATAGACAGACAGACAGACAGACAGACAGACAGACAGACAGACAGACAGACAGACAGATAGACAGATAGATAGATAGATAGATAGATAGATAGATAGATAGATAGATAGATAGATAGATAGATAGATAGATAGATAGATAGATAGATAGATAGATAGATAGATAGATAGATAGATAGATAGATAAGACTTTATTCATCCACAAGAAACCAGTTATATGATAAATATGACTCTATGACTCTGGATTATATATATATATATATATATATATATATATATATGTATTGATATTCCGCTCCTCATTAGTTGAGCACTTCTATCAACACCATTGACGGTTTCGATATATGAAGTGTTTAACTGGGGTGGTTAAGAGGGCTGATGGATGTGAACCAGGAGTTCCTACCTCAAAGCCTCCATCTGCCAGCATGGTGCCATGGCCTCAAGCTGAGGTATTAGTTACCCCATTATAAACGTCTCAGTGGTCGCAGCAGCAGAGCTTTGTGTGTTGTGTGTGGCTTCACTTGTGGGAGAGTGCGCGCGCGCGCGCGCATGTGTGTGTGTGTGTGTGTGTGTGTGTGTGTGTGTGTATGTATGTATGTGTGGGAGAAGTTGTGTTTGAGCATTGGGTCAAACCCTTAAGTGCCTGACAAATCAAAGATATATGATACAGCCTGTATCTCCTTCTCTTCAAGTGCTTTGTTTTCATCGCCTTCCTTCCCCCTCCGGGCATTGTTTACTATCACTAGTATGCTGCAAAATACTGGTATCTTCACAATGTAATTTCCTTTGGTAAAGAAGAAAAAAAAAGAGTATTGGCTGACTTCATCGCTAACCGCGCGGAATTTTTCTCCAGCCGTTTTCAGCGTTAAACGTGTTATACACATACAGGGCAAAGCCAGATGTCCACTGAGATAAATATGGGAGAAACTGGGGCATGGGGTTTCTCCAGGCTACTGAATCCATATCAACATGTACAACCACATATATAACCATTTATCATTTACTTTTACAATACTATAATGATAGCAGCAGCAGATGTCATCGAAGTCATCAAACAGCTGTTTTGTTTTGGGGGGTTTTTGGGGGGGGGGGGGTATTATTAAATGTTTGTTCATGTTCATCACTGCTGACAGACAACTCCACAGACAGGCAGACAAGCAGGCAGACAAATACACAGAGAGGCAGACAGGTTGAGAAATTCATAGCAGACTAGCAGACTGGAGCTGAGGCATGCAGACACACAAAAACAGTTACACACCCGCACAAGATTCCACAAACATACACCTATACCATAAAATGCAGTGATACAAACACACAGTGATACACAGAGACACAAACACACTATAACCCCGTGATAGAGAAACATACACACTAATATGTGCACACACACACACACACACACACACACACACACACACACACACACACACACACACACACACACACACACACACACATTAAACTATATCAGTGAGCCCCTCACAACCTAAAAATACCCACACAATCCTGCAAAAGAATAAAGCCCCCCATTGTCCAACACAGGACTCTGTCTCTGCCTGGGCAGACAGCGGCCGACGTGCTCCATTACATGAACTCACACCCTCATATGCTGCCTCGCTCATTCCCTTCTTTGAGGATCTGAGGGGGGATTAGGCCGGGTGTGAGCGACAAGGTGGGGGAATTAGGACTATACAGCCATTGTATACCGTCGACTCGAATCCGCGAAAAGGTCAAACGAGGGTGATTGGGAGGGAAGCACTTTGAGGAATGAAGGTTGCGTCTGGAGGGGAACATTTTCATAAAACCCGTGACGGAGAGAGTCTGCTTGCTCACAGCGCGGCATGCTGACAAAACAATGCCACAGATTTCTCACAAGCCGGGAGAGGGATGGGCTCAGCTGATGATGAATAGTGGTTAAATATCACAGCTGCCTGCTGTTCAGAGGACAGAGTGAAGGAGGTGTGTGCATGTTGCATGTCGCAGAAGGAGGGATGGGAGTGGACAAGGAGGCGAACTGGGGAAGGGGGGGGGGAGTTAGAGAATGACGGGAGGACCGTGATGAGGGGTGGAGAGGAGGAGTTAGAGGATGAAGAGCTGATGGAAGAGAAGGGATTAGATGAGGAGAAAAAGGCCGGGGAAAGGAGAGAGCAAGGCATGAAAGGAGGTGGTGGTGAGGGTGGGGGGGGGGGTGAAAGAGAAGGGATTTGCAAGAGAGGGGGTGGAGAAAGAGGAAAGTTTTGTGACTAAAGAAGAAAAGAGCAGTTGAGGGGAGAGGAGGTAGAGGATGGAGTGGGGAGGTGAAGGCCCCACCCATTCTGAGCCCAGAACCATACGAGAGGTTTCTGAACAGGCTTCATAAGGAATGGGTTTGGGTGGTGATGAGTGTTGACAAAGTATCGCCGCAGTTGTCCACGCCACGGATGAGGGAGAGGTGAGGAAGAGAGCGGTGAGGGTAAAGATGATGATGAAGGTAGGATTTATACCTCAGGAAGAGAATGGGGTGGTAAGGAGGTGGAAGATGAAGAGGAAGTCAAAGAGGTACGGTAGGGAAGTGGCAGATAGGGCAAACTGTAATGTTAGCATTGGCAGAATACTGGAACATGCAGGCTTGTGACTGTAAGGGCACAGGTTTAAATCCCTGGGACGGATGGTAAAATGTGGATGGGGCAAGAGTGAGCAGTGCCCCTTCCTCCCTCTGTGTCTTCCACAGAGATGCACTTGACCAGCTCCAGAGGAGTGGCCCAGTGGCTAACAGAAGACTGGAGTTGAAATGCTCCTTGGCTCAAATGGATGCAAACCTTTTGAAAGTGAAGCATGGCGTTGCTGGAAAAGACCATAGGTGTCCAGTCAATTTCCCCTAGACAAATAAAAATTTGAAGGCTAATGATGATAGATGAGGTAAATTTGTGTTTTATTGTTTGGCATACCTGGCAATTGTTACTCAACAGAAATATACTCTGTCCTCTCGATGGCGAACATTACACTTTCTCATTTGCACAATTTTGCTGTTCCAAATTGGCAATCCAGTCAAACTGCTTGACAGTCTCTTTCTTCTGTCAAACATATGTTAAAGCTGCTTGCTGATAGCTGTCGACATTGTCAAACAACCATGGATGGATAAACACTAGAGTCTGTGCATCTGTACCAGAAGCCAAGCCTGAATCAAGTCTAACAATCACGCCTTACCTCAGCTTGCATCATGGAAACCCATTACCAGCATGAGGGTGAATTAGCAAAGGATGTGGAAATGAGGAGAATAGAGCATGGCCTGGGGCGGGGGGGGGGGGGCAAGGGGAGGGGGAATAGTAGAAAGGAGTCAGAGCAGGAGACAGGAGGAATCGTACAGGTTGAGGAGGAAAGAGAAGAGGAAGACAGGAGGAGCGAGTGAAATCGGCAGGAGGTGCACACCTCTTTGCTCTCCGCATGGAGTGACGTCAAAAACAACACTGCAGCTTTCCTAACCAGGCAGACGAGGGATGTGTTTAGCTGTTGATTAATGGTGGCTAAATGTCATGGCTGTCTAGAGCTCAGAGACTCGGAGGACAATAGAAGGAGGAGGTTGTGGGGGAGGTGGTGAAATGGTGAGGAAAGAGGGAGAAGAGGTGGACGATCGGGTGTTAGAGAAGACACAGCAAGAGAAGGAGGAGCTATTGATGAATGGTGGCTCTCTGCACAGGACAGGAGGGTGAGGAGGGATGGGTGGGTCAGGGTCCAGGTGAAGGAGATGTGTGTGTGTGTGGGGGGGGTGATAGGTGAGGGCGAGGAGGAACAGAATGAGGAAAGGTAGAGAGGAGCAGCTAGGAAGCTTCAGGGGTGGTGTAGAACATGGAGGAGGTGGGAGGAGAGGAGGAATATGATCCCACTTCATCGTACATTGACGCTTTGACCAAAACATCAGGACACGATGCCTAAGGTACCCTTTTGCATCTGTACAGACACCTTAACTCTAAACTTAACCACTACCTATAAGTCATATTAGGCCAAGCCATCGTAGGAGAAAAAATGTGAAAATTGTCAGCACCAGCAACAGAAGCTCAAGGCGTCCGACGCTGATGCAGGAGCTTTAACATTGGAGTCTAGTGACCCCCAACCACCACCACCAGCAGCTGTACAGAAGCTGAACGGTACCTTGCCCTGGGATAAGATGTCATTGGGAGGCTGTGTGTAAGAGATGCGATGGAAAAGGAGGTGATGAGAGAGAGGTTGGAAAGTCAGGGATTGGAGAAAAGAGGCAGGTCATTTTGTTTTAGACCTCGCCTTATGAAGGGAAAATTCTAACCAAGCATGCATGCTCTTTCCCAACAATGCCCCGCTTCACATTCACACACTCACGCAGCTGCTTGGTTTCGCTCGGTAGGCTGTTAAAAGCGACTTGGTTCGGAAAATCTCCATAAATGTTTATTGAGTCATTCATTTTCCCTAAGCCCATTTTTCCAGCCTGTAAAGGAGTTTCGAACAGGCGACTTCACGATTAGAAGCCTGCTCCTCTATCCCATATCTCAGGTAATGGAAAGGAAGAATGGATAATAAGGGAGAATATAAGCAGGCGCAAAAGAGGGGTTTGAGATGAATGGTGAAGGGGGGAGGGGGTCGGCGGAGGAGGGGCAAAAAGGAATCACTCGAGCCAAAAGGGAGCAATGGGAGAAAGGGGTAGGGGTATGCATGGAAGGGAAGAAATGGAGTTATAGAGTCCAATCAAGAGGGGAAGAAAGAAAACATACACATTTTCTCAAGCTACATCAAGGAGCTTTTCCAGGTTGTTGGTTAGCTAAACACTTGATTCACACATGCTAACTTTAGCTCTGCTGAACAGCGGCAAAAGTGTCTATTTTCCTATGTCCCCTCAGGACAATATGTAAAAAACGTGTAACGTTAGCTACTCGGTTGAAAATACTAGGCCTACTTCCAATTACAGACTCAGGACAATGTTCACAACGAAGTCACACGAAAGTTGAACTCTTCTTTGACACGGTGTCCTTGTTTTATTTTCCATTAAAACAACACAACGTTCACTTCCTTGTGATAAATACAACTTGACAAACACAACATGTGATTTGCAGAGCATGGTTTGTCTCAAGCTCTCGTGTACGCCGTGACAATCAGATAACAGTACAAAGGCAGGGAAGAACAGGAGCGTCAGTGCCCCTCAGTGAGGAGAAGGAGATCTAGAAGCTGTACCACACAATCCCACAGCCACGGTACTCTCCAATTCTAACAATCTGCTATTTCCATCTGGGCTATTCAGGGAGGGGGTGTCTGGTAGTACACACTCTGCCCATCAATTTTACCCGCCTAATGGATCTCATTGGAGCGCCCATGATTCCACATTAATATTTTATCAGCCTTCCATTTCCTCCCTGCTGCTGTAAAAGCCCCAGCATCACTAGCCACCATCACTGCTGCTGTCAGCCTACCACAAATGGGGGAGGGTATGCACATATTCGAGTTTGTGTGTGTGTGTGTGTGTGTGTGTGTGTGTGTGTGTGTGTACCAGGTTTTTGTATCCTAATGGAGATATTTGGTCTCCATTAGGATACAAAAACCTGAAACCACCTACCTTGTGGGGACATTTTATGGGTCCTCACAAGAAAAATGGTCTATTTTAGGGTTAGGATTTGGGTTTAGGGTTAAGGTTAGAATTGGGATTAGGTTAAGGAGAGGGTAAAGGTTACGGATAGGCATGTAATATGTAATAATGTATAGGCATGTAATGTAGGCATGGTTAAGTTTAGGGTTAAGGGCTCAGTAAGGAATGTAGTCAATGAGGGGTTGTGTGTGTGTGTGTGTGTGTGTGTGTGTGTGTGTGTGTGTGTGTGTGTGTGTGTGTGTGTGTGTGTGTGTGTGAGTATTGGGGAGAAAGCGAAGAGAGGGTAGGGGCAGTAGAAAAAGACAGAGAGGAGAGAAAAAGAAGGAAGAGATAAAGGTTGCTGGTGAAAGACAGAGAGGAGACAAACATATGAGTGTGTCTGTGTGTTTAACACAAAGGCGAGATAAAGAGTATGCAATTGGGGGGGTGCAGGCAAATGTTGCACAACAACCAGAAGAGGAGAGAGGAATGGGGAGAGAGAAAGAAAGGAGAGACAGAGAGAGAGAGAGTGGCGAGGGTAATGAGGGAGGCATCGAGTTTTCAAAAGCCACACACAGAGTCCCCGAATCACCCGTAGAGCATCTAATGAGCTGAATTTACTCTGTCAACTGCTCGGTAGCCCACTTTCCACTGCAGGACTTCAATGAGTTTATCAGGGCCAAACAAATCATTACCTCACACTTAAAGAATTCATAACACACGATGACAAGTACTGTTAAACTGCCATTGCTGGCAACACTTCGGAAGGCAGGTGAATTATCTCCAGGCTATTGGCAAAATTATAAAAAGGAATTACAGAAATGTTTTGGGAAAATATAAACGATGTGAACTCAAAGACATGTAGGTCAGGTGAATCGGTCATATTAAATTGCCCCTAGGTGTGTGTGTGTGTGTGTGTGTGTGTGTGTGTGTGTGTGTGTGTGTGTGTGTGTGTGTGTGTGTGTATGTGTGTGTGTGTGTGTGTGTGTGTGTCTGCCCTGTGTGATGGCCTGGTGGCCTGTCCAGAGTGTCTCCCCGCCTGCCGCCCAATGACTGCTGGGATAGGCTCCAGCATCCCCACGACCCTGAGAGCAGGATAAGCATTTTGGATAATGGATGGATGGGTAAATGATGTGAGAGGGGGCTGATCATAGCAGGCCTCTCAGTTGGTCCTCTGGTGGGAATCACAGAAAGTTGAATCAGTTCATCTGGACACAATGTTTATTGACAGAGAAGCATTTCATCACTCATCAAAGCAGTGTTGTAGTCGAGTCACTAAACATCGAGTCTGAGTCGAGTCCGAGTCCCCAAAGAAGAGTCCGAGTCGAATCCGAGTCAAGTCCCTATTACCTGAGTCCGAGTCCTCAAGGTTGAAGAAGATGGGCTCATGACCTCCAACATGAGGGTAGGCATGTGAATCCACATGTAGGTGGAACACACATGGCTGCCATTGCACAAAATTTAATAATGTTACGGTATTAATATAGCTATCAATATCTTATGCCAAATTATTAGGGCCTATTACAAAAAAACTAACAAAAACAGTCTTTATCAATTAACAAGTTCGATTCCTCATCTCCAGAGTCCAAATGCAATCAATGCTCGAGTCCAAGTCCAAGTGCGAGTCATCAGTGCTCAAGTCCAAGTCGAGTCACGAGTCTTGAAAATCAGGACTCGAGTCGGACTTGAGTCTGAGTCCTGGACTCGAGTACTACAACACTGCATCTAAGTGACCTCTTCAGTCTCAGCTGACTGCAGGTATTCCCACTCTATTTATAAACAATACAGTGGCATAATGACCAAAAACAGCGATCAGTTTCATATGCAAATCGCCGTGACCATTAACTAGTTTCAATGGCCATGTGAACATACCTGGGTTTTACAGAAATAGGTTTATTCCCCACTATGTCAACCTGCAAATCAAAATATTGCCTTTAACCAATTTCTCTGTGTTACTGGTTTCCCATTTGAACATGATTTCCATGGCGGCTTTTGTTTCTACCGCTGGCCAGTTTTAAAAACACCTCATCTTTGGATGCCTATGCCAAACCAACAGTGAGTGTAACGGATGAGGATTATAAAATCAAGCCTAAAGAGCAGGAATAAAAGTTATGAATGGCAGATAATATTCCTTTAGTTCAATCAGTCCGTTAACTTATGCTTCAGCGGAGGGCAACAATGTGGACTGCTTGTCATGCGGGCTCCGATTTTCTACACATTTAAGAAAAGGCATCCCAGCAAAGGCACTGTTTGCGAAACAAATCAAACAAATATTAGATTAACCTTTATTCGTGGAGAAATTTCAAAACCCCACAGTAAATCACAAGTAATTAAAACCTGAATAAAATTGGAATAAGATGCAAAAAGACAAATCCATGGCTTTTCTGCAAGGGTTTTGTTTCGCCACTGTTTTGTCCCAGTAGGAACTAAATCATTGCTGCAGGCTTTCAGGCCCTTTCCTCCAGATCCCTCTCTGAGTAATGGAAACATGGGGTTTGGTAACAGCAGTGAACTACTCAGTGGCTCTGAGTCACCACTGTTTCCATTCCCTTGCTTATTCTGACCCCTGTTGGTGAGAAACATCTGTGGCATTCCCTCACTCTCCAAGAGCAATGGCGGATGTGGGAGGTGACATTTCCTTTAAAAAGACCAAGCATTTCCTGTTATTTTTAGCAATGTATAGATGGTGCATGTACAGATCCCATGAAGGCGAGTGGCACGTCGACAATGCTGAATGTTTACATTTCACCTGAGGAAAGACAGTTGTCATTGACCACCTAATTTCCAAATGTTTGAAGGGTTTACCCAGAAACAGTGCAGCCTACATGCTGTTCAGATGGAGACTTGGCTCCATAGAGAGAACAGACAGGGGTCAGCTGAGGTTCAGCATGGACTCAGATGGCTAATTCGTATAAAGTGTACATCATAATACTATTTGTGGTAATGGTTAACTTCTAAAAATGGCAAAATTATGAAAATGACAGTGAGATATGGAATATTTTAGAGATGTAGAAAATGTAAAAAGAGGTAGACCCCTTCATCAAAGGTTGAATCAGTTCATCTGGATACGTTTGAGATGCGTTTCATCCCTCATCTAAGTGACCTCTTCAGTCAGGTTGAAGATGTCACTTAAGATGAGTGATGAAAAGTATCTGTCAATAAACGTTGTATCCTGATGAACTGATTCAACCTTCTTTTATTTTCTTACCTGGATAATTAAGCATGCATCGACAGGTAGACCCCTTATTTGCTAGGATTTTTTTTTAATTTAAAACATTGTCTGCTTATACCTTTATATTAAATACTGCTTTAAATTATTTTACTTTTCTGTTGTGTTATACTTAGTGTAACCTACACAAACAGCTCATTATGTCGAAAGGCATGTCAAATAAATAACCTGCAAATTTACTTGGATAATAAATTGGTGATTGCAAAATGAAATCACGTGCCCGAGAAAGCCACTATTTAAGCCCAAAAAGAGTATAACATGTTTAAAAAAATAAAACAAAAAAACACTTTGAATGCTAAACACATCATAGGTTAAAAATTACTGCAACTTTTAGCGAAAAGGAAAGGAGTGCATGGAGCTCATTGAAAATGAAAATATTCCCATTCAGTCATAGAAACAATAACAGGAAATGTTTTATTACATTTTTCCCCAATACAGAATACAGGTGCTAATGTAGACATAAAACAAAACAAGAGGTGTGTGTGTGTGGGGGGGTGTCTGTGTACAAAACCGATTGTCATGGAGTAGTTCACTTCCTGTACTTTAACATACATGATCGGCCCCAACACAGCACAATGAGAACTTATTTCAGATAAGAAAAACAATTTGCATGTGCATCTTGTCGTTATTCAAAGAAGTTTGCTTAGACAAAGTAGTGTTTTACAGAGGAGACTGGTATATATTAGTACTTCGCTGACATGACTTGTTATGAGACACACAACCTCTATGTACTAGCGTTTCCCCTGCTTCAGTATAAGCCAGAAAAGACAACCTGTACCTGCAGCACATTCACATACAACCTGTTTCAGGGGAAACTAAGTGTGAGAATTTACTTCCATCCAAACTGAAATATCAATTTGAAAAAAATAAGTTTTAGCAGACTTTTTTCTTACTAAAAGGACAGCACGGTAGTTTAAGGAGTGTTACATGAGTTCTTGGTTGACAAAATGGTGACATTTTACACACTCTCCATTATGGGCATGTTTAAGATGATAAAAATGATAAAGCTGAATTTTTCTTTCCCTTATCTTCATTAGTACTCATGAACTATTACAGGATTCATTTGCCACATAATCTGAAGGAGTGTGTGTCTCTGATAATTCAGACTGACCGCTAAGTCACTATTTTAGCATTTCTGAATCCATAATGGATCTTCATCAAATCTATTTGGATCACAATGAAGCTTTTTTTGGTCACTGCCAGTGCTATAAAGGCAACTAACAACATGCTATTTCAAGAAGTATTTTATTCACAGTTGACCCACAGCTAAAATTTGTGTGAGGTGGTAGTGGATCCCAGTGAATTTTTTGTTAAGAGTCCAGATGATTGTATATAAAGAAGTAATGGCCTTTGCCGTCAACTCTCAAGGAACAAAAGGTTGTATAGTCACTTTGTGACAAGGCAGATCATTCATTACCTGCATCGAGTTAAAATCTTTTTCTGTGACAAGATTTTCTTCTTGGATTTTATGCTCTATTTAATAAATTGCATTATCATTCCAATCAATTGTCCTTCTATGCTTAAATGGCTGGTGTAGGTAAGATAAGATGTGTGACAGCAAATGTTTGATTATGTCAGGGACATTAAGTACTAGTACACTGGATGTGACAAAGTGCAAAACTCATTATGGCAGAGACAATACTTCACAAAGCCATCCAACTTTCATGCACACATGAAACAATGCTCACTTCAGAGACAATAGCAAAAATATATGGCACTCACCACCATTAGTGTTTCCTTATGTTTCCGAATGTCATGACCAGGACCACATCATGTACGATAATCAGTAGTTTTAGGATCGTTTCCAAAAATGTCAACACTGTGACATGCTTTACCCAGCATTTCCATCCTTTATAATTTCACAGTAAACTGCCATGAATCTTTGATATTAAAGCCATTAAGAATTTGGGTACCTGGCAGTCCAAAATGTACAGGGGTGTCATTTCTCAACTGGTGTTATCTGAGAAATTGATTGAGGTGCATTTTATGTTAAATTTATTTTTTTCCCCTCTCTTTTGAGTCAATTCAAAAGCCTTGAATATAATTCAAGCATACCTCAAACTTGATGTGAGACCAACATTCAGGCTAAATTTCAGCAAAAAAAAAAAAAGAATTGCATTAATCATTGTATTAATTTACAACTGGACAGGACTATCAGTAATGTCAGTACTGAGACACTTGGGGGAGGGGTGCAGGATGCAAATTACTTGGGGAAAATCTTACGCTTAGCCACCAACTTAATCATTGACAGACAGAATGGGGGATGAATGGAGGGACTGATATAGGTATACATTCTAAAAAAGTTAAAATAGTTTAAAATAGTGACAGCAATAACATTTTAACAAGTAATGTGACCAGATCCCAATCTGACATGAGAAGTGTTGAAATTTAGCCTTGGCAAATTACAAACATCTTTGTTAAAAACTGCCTCAGTTTAGTCACACAAACATCTGTGGTTAAAAAGCTAAACCAAAGGCAAGGGTATTTAGAGACCAAAAAAAAAAAAAAACCTTTCATTTTCCTGCATGCAAAAACAGATTGTAAAAATACACACCTCTCAAACTGAAAGAGAAAATGGAATGGTTTGCTTTAAAAAAAAAACACTATTTGAAATATACAATCACATGGGGGTAGTATATCCTGTCCCAACAAGCTATAGTAGGCAATGCATTCAAAAACACAGGATTAAATGTTAAACCTGCAAAAGCAGCCGCACCAAACTTCCCCATCTCATATACAGTACAATCGCGATGAATGTATCTCCTGTTCCCACTAGTGTTAAATATAGCCTGAAGACTTGGTCAGTATCATACAACACCAGACACATAAAGCTAGGAATGGGTATCGCTATAATGGTACTACAACTCTTACCGATACTGCTTATCGATCCGGTAAGGTACTCTTTATCAGTTCTTTGTTATTTTTTAGGAGAAAAAACCCCAAAACAAAACAAATTAAGAACAGAATTAACATTGACATATTTTCTCATGTCTGGAAAGAGTGTTACTTTTAATCATCAACCTGTTTGTATAATGTAGTTAATTCCATGTGGGCTCTAGGCTGCTAGCACACATAACACACCTGAGGTGGAAGGGCAACGAGAGATGAACTACGAGCCAGGCAGTCGAAACCTGTGCATTTTCACGCCTGTATTCGATGCACTTTCGCTAGATGTCTCCAAAGATTGCTTTTGTTTCCGCCCTTACATGCAAAAGACTTGTACTTGTGGCAACGAGCATTGTCAGCATCGACTCCAGTGAAGTATAACCAGACTTTTGACCTTTAGTTCTCTCTCCGCCACTGTCACTAAGAGCAGGCTGTGTGTGTGTGCACGCATCAGAAAGACAGGCAGAGAGCTAGACCTGCCCTTTGGCTCGCACATACGACAGGCTCTGAGAAAGAGATTGGGAATAGTGAAAATGCAACATGGACAAATGTCTTAATCTTACTGCAAATTAGAAACAGAGTTGGTGAGCTAAAAGGTGCAAGATAATTTTTATGTAGCCTAAATAAACAGGAAATTTATTTTCTCAATTTCTACAATACAGATATCAGAACCATTAACATCAGAGCTTATCAATACTACCGTCTTAATAATTTAGCACCAGTGTCTGTTTAATACCGGGTTTCGGTACCCATCCCTAGATAAAGCACACTGTGTATAAACAACCCCTTAAAATTTAGTGTTATGTTACAGCTTTAGGATATAAAAGAAACAGAGGTGCCTGTAGATACAGCAGGCCTTTTCATCTATATCCTCACTCCTTAGTGTTCACAACAATCCCTTAAAACTGCATTTACCATCATTCCAAGGAGTGCTAAACTCTTCTTTATCTTGCAAACCAGAGTAGACATAGAGAGTAAGATGTAGTGTTATTGGTTGTGTTTTGTTTTTAAGATACTGATTCACTAAAACATTACAAGTCCTTGCTTTAATCTAAAAACAAAATGTCCGTGTCATTATGGAAGTTAGCAAACGTCATTTTCCTGTGCCCTTGGGTGTGTGGTGCGTGTGTGTGTGCTCAATTGTTCGTAAATGTATGCACATGTATTGTTTATCAGTGTATGCCAGTGCACTTTAAAAATCAGTTAGTGTCACTGACAATCACAATAACCATATGCTCCTCGTCCAGATTTCCCACAGTCCTTTTGGCTGTCTGGAGGTATTGCTGTGAAAACTCCCCAGGGGGAAAGGCATACAGCATTGCCCCGGTTCCCCCCTCTCTGGTGGCATGGAGACTTATTACCCCAGCTGCTTCTTTGTTCCGCAGGTAAGTCACAAGGTGACGAAGCAAGCGTACCTGAAGCCCAGGCTCAGGTGGAGGGGCATGACGATCTATTGGGCCTTGGAGTGCCAGCAGGATTGCAAAGCCATCCGGTCGTCCCTGCTTGATGCGCCGCGTCACCTCATCAAGTCTGGTTTGGTCCATGCGGAGCCTCTGAGCAATCTTCAACTGACTGGGCTGGTTTTGGCTCAGCAGCTTCAGGCTGTCCTTCATCACAGCATTAAAGAAGGAGGAGCCCCCTTCCAGCAAGTACAGGTCTGTGGGGAAGCTGCTATTTTTCAGCGCAAAGAAACCGTGCCAAGACTTGGGAAGGCTGGCCTGGGCGTATTCAGATAGCGTACTGGGAGGGGAGTCCTGTGCATTCGTGAGCACTGGAGAAGAGCTGGCATTCACAGTGCTATCACTGTTTCTTTGGTGATGGTTGTTAAGATGCTCCATGGAAGATCTCTTGACGTGGTGGCGGCTATGGGGTGGAGCTGGGTCTTCTTCACTGATGGCAGAAGGTGCTGCCCCAACGCCATTGTCCGGAGAGTGGTCTCTGGGCTCTGTGGTAGAGTCTGGTGCGCGAACCCGTGCCCGGTCTGGGCTGGCCTCAGGAGACACGGGCCCTACCTGGCCTCTAATCTTGGACCGCCCCCTTTCCTTTTCCCTCTCTCTTTCCCTCTCCTCTGTCAGTCTGTCATTGGAAAGACTCCTACTCCTGCTCCTCCTCCTGGTCCGTCTCTCCTCCCTCTCCTTCAGCCAGCGCTCCCTGCTCCTGCTGCGGCTCCTCGCACTTCTCCCTCCTCTCCCAAAGGCCTCCACTCCCCCTGCTCTCCTTTCCAAACTGCGTGTGGGACTGCTGGGATAGTCTCTCTCCAGCAGGGCCCTCTCTCTTTCTCTCGGGGAGAGGAGGCTGTGGGGGGAAGGTGAGGAGCGATCTCGAGCTCCTCGTAGTTCCCGCTCAAGGCTCCAGTGGCGTCCATACCCCTCACCAAGAAGTTCATAGTGGGCGGGGAGCGGCACCGGGGGTTGATAACCTGGGGGAAATGGACGGGAGGGACTTTCCTCCACTTTGGCAAAGTCCACCCTCAGACGGCGCTCAGGGCCTCCTAAAGGGAAACCCCTCATCTGTGTGCAGGCAGCCTGGGCTGCATCCAAACTTTCATACTGAATGTAAGCAAAACTGTCCCCTTTAACATAGTCAATATTTCGTATACTACCGAAGCGGTCAAATTCACGTGCAAGGGCAGCAAGGGAATTCCCAGGCCCAAGACCACCGACCCAGAGACGCGTGGTGGGATTAGCTTTACCATATCCAATCTTCACCGGGTTGCCACCGATCATTCGCCCCTGCATGGCCACTTTGGCTCTGTGCGCCATGTCCAAATTCTGGAATTTCACAAAAGCATAAGCTCCACCTTGGCCTCTTGCAGGACGCTTAATCACGACATCCTCAATAATCCCATACTTATCAAAACCCCTTCTGAGCTCCCCCTCTGTAACGTTATGATCCAAATTTCCAATAAAAAGGTTGCTCGTTGCTCTCTGATCATCTTCAGGTTTTAAATCCTCCACCACCGGCATGGGGGGGAGGCCATAGGGCCGGCCCCTCTCATCCAGCATACCATAGTAATCCAAGATCCTCTCCCTCTCTCTGCTCAGACCCAGACTCTCCAAGGCATACTGTCTGGCTCTAAGCTCTCTGAGGTTACTTACCCCCGGCCCCGGGGGTGAGAGGGAGCGCTGCCGGTAAGGGTACGGGACGTGCAGAGGTAAAAAACCAACATCCGGCGGCGTGACGCTCCTCCGTCTAACATACATAGGCTCTACTTTGAGTTGACGATCGCCCAACACTAACCTGCTGGATTTAGCATGCTTCGCCTCCTTGGCGTCCTCTGGATGCCGAAAATTCACGTATGCCACCCGACCCAGCTCTGGTGTATGCGAGAGTTTCACACTAACGTCACCGAACTTTTTAAACTCGTGAAACAGCGAGTCCTCGACGTCTTCGTCGGGAACCTGCGAGCCGAGGTTACTAATAAGAAGTGTTTTATATTCCAAAGTGCCCGGCCTCGAACCGGCGATGTCCGCCGCGGTAGTCCGTAGCGGAGGACGGCCGAGGAGCCCGAGTTCATGCCGGTGGTGGAGCTCCAAGGCGGCCGCAGTACGGTCCTCTCTCAGCCGGGGCTTCTCCCGCTCCCTGCTGCGGCTCCGCTTGTGGTATGCCCGGCTATCCGCCAGCAGCAAAGCCAACGGCGGCGGAGGCAACTCCTCTCTCCGCGCACTCTCTCGGTCCCTTTCCCGTATTCGTTTAGCCAAAGCCCTGGACGGACTAGTCTCTCTCCCGGCCTGTCTTTTCATTTTCAAATGGTGATGGAGACCAAACTTTTCGGCGTCTGCAAAGGGGAAACCTACCCTGTTTGGCGATTCCGGGGATGTTAGCAAAACTGAGACGGCAAACGAGGGTTTCGGTGAATGATGGATGAAAGTTTAAATGGTAGACAGCTGCATATATTCAGAAATAAAACGACAAAGTCGTTTAAAATCATGTCAGCATCAAAAAATCTGCACCAACGCCGCCATCTTGGACAATAGGAATGTGCGCGCCCCCCCATGGGCGGGGTTTGGCAGTACGTGTTTGGAGCTTGCGTCATGATGTCTTACGCATCCCACATTTCCCAGACTTGCACCCTTGTATTTTGAGACATGTAATAAAAACGGATGTTTTTTATATAGTAGGCTAAATGCCTTCTATAGGGATACGATGTTAAGTATTATGTACGATAGCTAAAAAAGGAAGCATCAGACACGACGCTGTCAACGAAATAATGGAATCCTTAGAGAAAGCGTATGATCAATTTAATGAATGGAAAAACTCATTGTTAAAATTAATTTGTCCACGTGAGTATTCAATGTAATGATTCATTTGTAATTATCCGCATATGAACATTAATTTGATGAAAGACCACCATTTTTAGTTTAATTACTCATGTGAAGCAAAAGCTTTTTTTAACATTTACTCATCCAGGGATGAATGGACTGAGCATGCATGTTCTTCCATAGTGAAGCCTTCACATTTAGAACCTACACACCACTTAGCCTACATAAATTCACACCTGTCAGTTACAACAAAACAGTTGTTGGCTGCTGTCAACTGAACAGCTTCACTTGCATAGTCAGGTGTGTGTGTGTGTGTGTGTGCGCGCGCGCGCGCGCGCCAAATGGAGAAGGATTTCTCATTCACTTACCCCAATCAACATTTTTAAAAATTTGATGACCTTGTCCCAAGATCAGTGCCAATCGCAAAGCTTTCGTGAAATAATTTCACCAAGACCTATCTCATCTTGTAAAAGTGGGCCAACAAAATGTATTCTACCCAATGTTCAACACATCCCTCAAGTCCAT
This sequence comes from Lampris incognitus, assembly GCF_029633865.1. Taxonomy (NCBI): domain Eukaryota; kingdom Metazoa; phylum Chordata; class Actinopteri; order Lampriformes; family Lampridae; genus Lampris; species Lampris incognitus. The sequence continues at coordinate 105,164,742 of NC_079212.1, read as the reverse complement.
GATTTTGTTAATCGATTGCATTTCTCAGCAGGCGAGAGAGGGGAATTTGACATTTAAAATGTGATCTTTCTGTGCTCCCTCATCAGGGCCAGATACGTTTCCTTGCTTATTTTCCTTCATGTCCTACAGTAACAATACAGTTGCATAATGACCAAAACTAACAATCAATTTCATGAGTCATTTTGCGTATGAAACTGATCATTAGTTTCAGTCGTTATTTAACTGTAGTCAGTTTAGACTGAAGAGGTCACTTAGATGAGTGATGAAACGTATCTGTTAATATCAAAGAAAGTTGAATCAGTTCATTCGAACACATCGTTTATTGAGAGAAACGTTTCATCACTCATCGAAGTGACCTTTTCAGTCTCAACTCACTGCAGGTATCCCCACCCTTATATAGTGGCATTAACGACCGAAACCATCGATCAGTTTCATAAGCCAATATGAATGTGAACTACCTGGATTATTGAGCATGCATCAAGACGTATCTGTCAAACATTATATCCAGATGAACCAATTCAACTTTCTTTGGTTTAGACTGAAGAGGTCACTTAGATGAGTGATGAAAAGTTTCTCTCTCAATAAACGTTGTGTCCAGATGAACTGATTCAACTTTCTTACCTGGATTATTGAGCATGCATAAAGAGGTTGGTATATTCTTACAAATATATCTTACAGGTGGGTAAATTGAGCTTACCCTTGACTACACAGCTGGTCAGACTGCAGCAGGATACAACATCTCAACACTCCAAGTGCAAGGTTTTCATACCTATTTTAATGAAAAAGTTGAGTAGTAGTAGCACAGTTGTAATAAACTATGAGGCCTTTCAAATAAAATATGAGGCCTTTCAAGAAACATCAAGGTGAAATAAAATTTTAGCCTTGATATTTGTGGCATCAAGACAAGCATCACACTTCTGTTGCCATCTACTCAAGTACACACTTTCTTTCACAAAAAACATTATATATAATCTATATATTATACACAATATCCCTTCTGAACAATCATACAGTAAGGGGGTGGAATTCAGTATTGGGAGAAGGGGGGTCAATTCAGTTTCAATTCAATCTTGACAGGTAAAACTGAATGGTGACTTGTTGAATGATGACAAGAAATTACCTCCAATCATTAGGGACTTTAAATGAAAAGCTTTCATGCAAAAAGTTTTTCAACATTTGAAAAGCCCAACTTGAAACCTAAATTTCCAGGGCACAAGTAGTATGTAGTGTACAACTTGGATGATGTCGCAAGTGAATTGACCCCAATTTTTGGTGGCTTTGGAGGCAAGGTAACAAGAGGTGATGTGCTCTCAGAGAGGCACAATGTTCACAACAGTAAACAAGTTATAGGGCAAATTAACCCTCAAGGATGTGATAGGATGGAAATAAACAAAACAAACAAACCAAAAAACACAAAAACCGTAATTTACCATTAGAAATAACATTGAGGTGGGCAACAAAAATGGCACATTTCTTAACCCGATTTGAAATTTGGTAGGCCTTCAAAACTGTTATTCACCCATAAACTATTACACAAAATCTTAATATAAGTGTACTCACTCTTTGCTCTCTCTATGGTACCCTTCAGAGCCCCCGCTTCTTGTTTGAAATTTAACCACGGACCATCAGAAGTTGGTCGAAGTTTGATTCAAGGCCCTGGCCATTATGTCTTATGTAGGGATACATTGGATTTACCATGTTGCTCCTTATTACCAGCCAGTACAAGCATGTGTATTAAAACACAGACTAATCTGACATTAATTTTTGGGGCAGGGGGGGGGTAATCTGCAGAGCATGTGCCATGTAATATAAATCTGAAATGAGTTTTGCAACAACACACCTTGAACATGCATAGACAAAAGGTTAATACTTTACCAGTCAGCATGAACTTATCGTGTTTAGGCCCGCCTTCATTCAAGTAAATATAAAGTAGTTGGTTAAATCATATATCATCTGTGTCCTGCAAATATTTTATCTCAAAATCCACAATATTCTAAGTAACAGGAAGAACCTGCTTGATTTTTGTTTTATTATTTCTAAATGCAAATCAAAACATGTTTGCATTTGAGTTTGCTCATCTTTGGATCATGAAACATCTACTGTAATATGGGAAACAGTTAGCTACAGATTGGAAAGAACATTTTAGAGGTTGAAATAAAAAAAAAACAGATTGTGTTTCTGCAAGGCAGTGTAGGCAATTTTGTGACATAACTCACTCAGCCCCTGCATTGGAAAGCAGTCACTTCCAATTCCACCTCAGACCTACTGATGGCATTGAACACACTGCTAAGTGGCTCACATAAAACACAGCAAAACCAGAGATGACCTTGAAGATGCACCAATTGCATCCATATCTAAAATTATGAGTCAGAGAGCTTATAGAATGCCCCCTCTCCGTTATGGATCAGAATCCATATGCATTCACTATCATGGAGTCCAGTGAACCATTCATGCCCTGCTAAACAGAGTATGGAAATGAGGGACTATAGAATTGGTGGGCAGATGGGAAAAGTTTAAGGGGTTAGGGTTGGATGGTGGTTGTGGGTGGAATAGCTAAATTATGATCTTAAAGTTTACCAGGAACATGGCAAGACAGTATTTTCTGACTCATTTGGCTTGAAAGAAACTGACCAGCTGAGTCAAAACTTTATACCAAATGTTGGACTCCCATGACATATGATGTATTTTCCTGTATCTTTTGCTTGCATTCACGCTGTGGATTCCACCCCGGCTTTCCATGCTATTTTGAACACTTAGTTCATTCCCCTTATACTTGATTTGAAAACCTAGCATACGACTAACGACATAAATATGCCAATCCCTATGTCTTAGAATCCATCCAGGACAGAAGATGAGTGTACACCAACAGAAAACTTACAAAGATAACAAACAAAAACATCCACCCTTTCTTTCCAGATTGCAGTCTGGTCCAAGTCCAAAGTTGTGAGATTGTGTTATTTTTTTTCCATCCTGGGTTTTCTCCATTACAGATCTGTCCGTGCTTTGGCAGCTGTTGGAGCATACATGGGCATGAGCTCGGTGATTTTGCGGATGAAGTCAGACTTTTCAGCACAGCCTTTACAGGACTCCCCCCACTCTTCCAGAATCTTCTTCAGGTCTTTCACCTTGAGTTTCTTAAGGTCCACTGTGCTCAGGTCCAACTGCTTGTCTGCGTGGGCAAAAAAAACACAGACACAAAGTAAGATTCCTTAATATGTCAAAATCAGGCAATCTCATTCGTAAAAGTGTTGAGGCTTCAATGGAAACCAAGGGTGCTCAGTTTTGTGGACAGTTACAAAAAGGGGCTAAATTTGCCTCAGGATCTTCGTTACATATCATTTGTCTTCATCATTATGCCGCCGTTCACTGTGCATCACTGAGTTTTGTGCAGATGATCATTTTATACTTATCGGTTGTATTAACTTTTTATTGTCTACCCTGCTTTGTTTTGATTTTATGCTGTCTGATACAGTGCTGCTTGTTTTTTTACTGGATTCTGTAAGGTGTCCTTGAGTGCTCTGAAAGGCACCCACAAATAAAATGCATTATTATTATTATTATTAACTGATAAGGCCAAACACCCACAAAACAACAGATTATATCAAATGACCCAAGAGTGTATGAAAAGATTTCATGTGCATTCAAGTGTGCAAAAAAAAAAGAAGAAAAAAAAAAGAGCATCAACTCCAAACCCCTTTCCCTCTGGGCATACCGTATTTCAGTTCACAGATCTGGCTGTCCTTCTTCTTAAGTTTCTCGCAGATCTTCTCCACTGGGACATGGTAGCTGAGTGGTCTTGATACCTCATTAATTATCTTGGTGGCGGCATCACTTGTCGCACCAATGTAGTAACACTGGAGAACAGGAAGGATGGAATGCAACAAGAGTTATTTAATTGGTCTAAAACCACTCTCCTTTGTGCTCTTTCACCCCATCTTGTTTCACTTTTTCCTCAATCACCTGGCTTATAACTCATGTACACATCTACCTCAGTAGAGCTTACCAGCAGGATACTGACATATCCGCAACATAAACATTTCATGTGACTTTAAAAATTATGTTGTAGCTCGACACATTCAATCCATGCCTTTTCATTTACAAAAAGGAAAAGATTGGAAGCACCTTGAATGCAAAACAAACTTGAAGCTTCCGACAACTTGGCAGCTACCGTGTTCATTATTTGCTTTCCTATGCAAATTATTACTTTGCACTTATTAAGATTCAATGGAAGTTCCTTTTGCATTCAAGGTTCATTTATTTCAGTTTTGTAGATTTTTAGCCATGTTGGAGTCCCCCTCACACATTTGTATAGCATACAAATCTAAACAAAGATAGATTTGTATACTATACAAATCTATATTTGTTTGGCATACAAAAGGGCATCCCCCTCAAATCATTAATAACCGATTATGTAAAGCAAAACAATAAGCAAAATGGAGGAAATATTTGTAGTCCCAGGTGTTTAGCCTTTGTTAACTGGACCCAACATGATGGGCCAATTACACTGACTGTTGGTGGAAATGAAATTGTTGTAAATTTCCCCACTCTTGTTTAATGCTGATGTGTTTTCTTCACCAGTGACTAGTTCATTGCTGATGAGGTAAAGGAATGACAAAGGGTGGTCGTGGATCATGCCCAAGTCCAGTGAGTCCAAGTGGACAACAAAATTTGGAATGGGACATCAACTACAGTGATGGCATTTCTACTTTCTGGTCAATCGTTAATTATCGCTAATATAGGTAGTGTATAGATTGCATTTGTCTGGCAGAGACTGAATCACAATGTGAACCTGACAACCCCTGAAGATGTTCTGACAGATCCATCACATTCCCAATGCAAGGAATTCTGTGTGCATTTGAACATTGCTCTAAGAAGTTTAACTCTTATCTAGACAAGAGATCTAAATACACACTGAATCTTAATACCAAATGTATGATGCATGAGGCCCAAAACTGCATCGGTAAGGGGTCCGATTCCATCTGGGGCTATTCATATTGAAATTGCATTGAAAACATCCACTTTACAAAGGCAATGGTGGATCTTTGCTCAGGGGCACGCCGACGGCAGATTTTACTGGAAGGGAAAACCTTATCATTCACTTTCCCTGGCCACCTTTTTTTACTTAAAAAGACTAAGGATATGAACTTGTGAGACACTTTCAGTCCTCTTTTCTAATCTTTTTATAACAGATTACATTAACGTTTAAGGAACACACTGACACATTAGTTGATAAGTCTATCATGAGCTGTCATTGGCCAGTTAACTTACAAAGCGATTATCTTTGCCCTTGGCATCTTTGCAGGTCTTCATGATGGCCTTCTCAATGTCTGCACTGTTGAACTTTACTTTGTCATCCACCAATGACTGGTAAAACTTCCCCAGGAAGACAACACACACTGAAAGAAAGAAAAAAAACTATCAAAATATCCATCCATCTGTTATCCAAACCGCTTATCCTGCTCTCAGGGTTGCAGAGATGCTGGAGCCTTTCCCAGCAGTCATTGGGCGGCAAGTAGGGAGACAGCCTGGACAGGCCGTCAGGCCATCACAGGGCCACCACACACAAACACACACACATGGGACAATTTAGTGTGGCTGATTCACCTGACCTGCATGTCTTCGGACTGTGGGAGAAAACCAAGGCACCAGGAGAAAACCCATGCAGACACGGGGAGAACATGCAAACTCCACACAGAGGATGACCCAGGACAACCCCCAAAGTTGGACTACCCCGGGTCTTGAACCCAGGACCTTCTTGCTGTGAGGCGACCGTGCTAACCACTGCAACACCGTGCCGCCCAATAGGCATTCAAACAACGAATAATCCTGCAGGTAACAAAAAGGTAGGCTGAACTCACTTCCCCCTTTTTAAGCTCTTTCACCTAGGTTAGAAATAGTTTAGTTCAGATAATTATTAAAAAGTTATATTTATAAAAGCAGTAAATTATTTTAAAAATATAGGATTGAAGGTACACTGACTACTTCAACAGTCAATCATAGCGGGAAAACATGGACGGTTCCCAAATGTTGGAAAATTATGGCTACGGTAGCTCAGCGTGACTTTAAAGGTCTTATTAATTTATTCCATTTCTGCCTTGTCTGGTTTTATTTCATTTTTAAAGCACTTTGTAACGTTTAGAAAAAGTGCTATATAAATAAAGATCATCGTCATCATCATCATTATTATTATCGTATGGAAGTCCTAACCTCCTAAAGATCTAGTTGACTGCCAAACAAGTAAAAAAGTGTTTGGTGAATTTGAGGACGTCATCAACACTATGGTTAACGCATTTAAAGCTTGGTTTTCACCCCAGCAGCTAAAATGAAAGAAACGTGGGTCTTTATACCGACTGCTAAAATCAGAATCATCTTTATTTGGCCATATATGTGTGCAAATACATGGAATTTGACTCCGGTTTAAAACTGGATAAACAAACAAAAGCCAATATCAATCACTATTTGGCAGGTATGTGACAATCTTTAGGTGTCCTGGGCACAGAATTTGGTTGCCAGCTGTTTTTGCAAGTATACCATTAACATAGCGGGCAAAAGCAATTCTCAGCTGGGCATTACAAAAAAAGAGATATTTACGTATCAACAGTAAAGCATGCATAATCCATTACATGCATTACTTACTAAGTTATTTCATGGACAATGTAACTAAACAGGGCTGTGTTTATCAAGGGGTCTTAACCCCTTCGCAGTTATTTGGTATGGCCAGGGCAGACCAAATAACTGCAAAATTTTACCACAACTATTCAGCTATTAAACCATTGTATTTTCTTCTTTGAGGCTCAGAGGATTTACCTGATTCCCCCCCTCCCAGTTTAACATGCACTGTGAAACACCCTTATTCTATCATTCCAATCACTCCATATTCAAGACAGCGTTCTAATGTATTGGTGGCCATGAGTATGGCCAAAGTTAATTCACTAGATAAATAACCCCTACTGGAATCACTACTGTGGCTGTCTGCACTTAAACTGTCCATTAGCTGTCAAAGAAGCAATAAAATAAAAAAAGAATATTGAAATTATCTGCTCTTTGGATGGCTTATGACTCAACTATTCAAGCACTCTACTTTCCTACTTTCCTTCAGTTTCAGAGCACCCAAATAACCAGCAATCAACGATTAAGTGTCATAAAACCTGCGAAACGCCTTACATCTAACATTTCTTCTGGTACAGCATTGAGAAGTTAAAGTTAATGGGGCAAAGCTTGCCATCAGGTTTAAAATGTAGCCACTAACAGCTAACAAGTTACCCACCTTCGCATTCACCCTCCTTCAACGCTTCAGCGCTGTTAGGCACAAGAGCAAGCGCAATAGCCATCATCGATAACCCACTTAGACACAGCATTTCTACACGAATAAATTAGCTTAATAGTTCTTAACCACGGCCGAAAATGACTTAAATAGAATGTATACACATAAACTATACCCAGAACAGAACGCCGGTAAGGCAAACGCACAGTTTCTGTTCGTGAGCTTCCTGCTCCACGTCGTGCTATAACGGCATCTCATTGGCTCCGTTCTTGGACACTTCCTGTAGTAGTCCACGCAGTTCCCGTTGATTGGACAGAAATGTAACATTCCGGGAGCAACGTCCAGTTGGCGCATGCTGATTGGTTTAGAGCCCATTGTACGCTGTTTAAATATGCATATAATTATAGAGGTTCGCAAGCATCGAAACCGAAATCATCGGTCAGATGAACATTGTCAGCATCCTGTTACTCAGAGCCTAACACTGTTGCTGTGGGTTATTTTTTTATAAATCTTCTAGAGGTTGATTTGTTGTTGTTTTTTTTGTTTTGTTTTTTTTAATCATGGACAACACACTTTCAAAGCAAGAGACGTTGAAACCAAATCTTAGTTATCAATCACCAAAAGGTAATCTTGCAGCTCTACTATTGAACTGGGGACTCACTTTGTAGATTCATATTTTTGTAGCCTTCGCTGTTTGGTTTCACCACTTCATGATAACATCTTTGCCTGTCTGCATGCAAAATAATAACTGATACATTTCAAGTTTTTTTTAAATAAAAGGACGGATAAGTAGGGACAGAAATATCTTTAACAAATGCGTAAAAAATAAATAAATCAGTAAATATGCTTCCCAGCACCCCGTCTCATACAAATCACAACAGTTGCCTCTAAAACAATATTTGAATACAGGCAGAAAATAGCCATTGTTTATATTTTCTCATTCAGCAGACGTTTTTACCCGAATCAACTTACATGAGAGTTGGAAATTAGCAGATATTTGTGTGTCAACGTATTGGCCTTTTAGAGCACTGAATAGTAAGAGTGCATATCATGACAAGTGCAATTAATGTAAGTGCACAACAGGTAGATCACCAATAGTGACATATAATAGGGAATTCCAAAATAGGTGGACAGTGCCACAAATTAGTATCCCAGTTATGTTTAGAGACCATCTAAGGACCATCTCCAAAGAAAGAAGGGGAAAGAGTTTAGACCTTGACTCAAATAAGCAAGTCTACAACCCTAGTGCAAAAAAAGAGAGTTCATGCCAAAGTCCTGACCTAGAGGGAAGGACTTTTGAAGTGGGCATAGACAGTAGCCAGAGGTAGACCAAATAGGGCAAGTGAACGTGTATGTGTTAGTATGGGTTTGCAAGAAAGTTGGTGCAATTCCTTGAACTACCTAGAAAGCCACAGCAAAGTTTTGAACTTTGTTGGCAGCAACTTGCTCGTCTTTTGACACATTGCGCATAGCGTGAATCTGTAAAAGGAGAGGTGGATGTATTTTAGTGCCAAACCTGATTTTCTCTTGCACAAGTCTAACTGCCTGTTATATAACCCTCACATAACACGCAGCGTTTCCCGACTGTCTCTTCTATGTCCTTGACTTGTGATGCCGACGCAAAGTTCTTCACAACAGATTTGATTTTAGCATTTTAGTCTACATTTTCAGTGTGTTGGGAGTAAAAATTTTAACAATTTTGGGCCTCGAGGGACCAGCGGGTGACGTCAAGACAAAAAGCGCATGTTTTCGTGAGCGTTACGTCACCACCAGTGCGCGTTGTTGCAGAGTCACTGCGACTGGTCCGAGTGTAAACAAGGCGACCGAGAGAAGAAAGGTCTCGAAAGAGGCCTTAATTCGCCCCGGTTATCACTGCCGTGGCTTCAAATTTATGGTTTACTTGTCAGGCGATTTCGTTGTATGAGTCGTGTCGACTATAAACGGGCATAAAAAAGACAGTTGCGGTGTTTACGCGGAGACAGTCGATGAGGGCACAGATCTACAGCTAGCCGTAAGCTAGTCGCACTGGAAACCTCAATATTCGAGGGCATTTTACTGCTGAAACCTCCTGCATGCCCTGGACATTTTTCTCTTTATACTGTGGCCAGGATTTTCTGAACCGTGAGTATCCACCTTCTCTGTTCGATAAGGACCAGGCAGCGTTTCATGGATAGCCAACTGGCTAACTGGTTAGCTGAATACCTCAGGAGCTAAGCTAACGCTCTGATGTTGGCCAGTTGAGTGGGAGTGTTTAATAAAATGCAAGTAACTGGACTTAGAAGCAATTGCTGGGTCCCGTCATGTGTTTGAATACAACCGCTTTCTGGTTGCTATGGATGGGTGAAATGTTTTATATTTGTTTTCTGTGAAGCGTTGGGTTACATAATTTGTTTAGCTATGCTACTTCATCAGGAGTCCTTTTAGCTGCAGCACCAATTCAGCTATTCTTCAAAACTGGTTTATTCATTTGACCGTGACTTCAGGGAAAGTTTCACTTTAGATTTGCAGATTCGTCACTGCCTATAATAATCTGGCTTTTACACGAACGTTTCACCTGTGTAGCAATTTACATTATTATCCCTATTGTACACTAAGTGCCCAGGTTGCTTTCATGTTGAAAGCAGAATTAAAAAAAAACAAAAACAAAACAGCCTGTGTCATAGAACATTATACGATCAGACTGCTTCGTCATACCACCTTGATAGGTTTGTAATTTATTTGTACACAAAGTAGCTACACCACTAGCCAATCAGCACTGCTGTATTATAATCAATCAATCAATCAAGTTGCATTTTATGTTATAACCCCGTTTTCTAATAAGTACATAAATAAAACCTACTGATTTTGTGTGTGTGTGTGTGTGTGTGTGTGTGTGTGTGTGTGTGTGTGTGTGTGTGTGTGTGTGTTTATTTCAGCTGGGTGGCTGGTCAGAGCTGCCTCCTCCCAGCATGGAGGCAGGAAGAAAGGACTGTGAAGAGGAGACTCTACAGACAGCCTTCAAGAAGCTAAGGGTCGATGCTGAGAGGTATGTTTGTGTGTGCATCAAGCAGCTCTTTTCAGTGTTATAACACGTAAAGGCATCAAAGCAATGCTTCTTAAGTCGTTCTCTGTATATTTAAATTTAAAAAAAGTTGGCCCAAGGAATACTGAAATTAACGTGTTTGAGTAAAGATGCTTTTACATATTTATATTTAACATATGCCATATATTTTACATATATGGAACAGTCTAAACTGGTTGAGAATTCCTGTAATAGCCTATGTGAAATCGGCTGTCAGTGGTCGTCAGTGTAGAAATGTGTATGCATGTTGGTAATGTGTGATTGTGTGTGTGCGTCAGTGTTATCAAAGGTAGCTCTGTACTGTGTAACTGGCTAGTAAGTGGTATAAAGTTTCTTGATAACATTTTTTTTTCTATAATGTCTCTGTTTATATTTACCCTTCAGTTTGTCTGGCACTGTGAATGTTTCTGAATCCTTGGCTCCCAGAGCGATTTCACGGACCTGCCCTGAGGCCAGTGGCACTAAGCCCAAACTCAACTGCCCCAAGGACAACTGGCATGGGTGAGTTGGGATGATGTTCGCTAAAATGTTGGATATTTCATGTTGGGACCATAAGGTTTTTAGTTCAAAATAAGAGAAATGGAATGAGTGTGACCATGTTACTCAAAATGAGCGGGTTTGCTACTTTGATGAGTAAAGGGTAAAAAAAAACAGAAGGGGCATCTGGGTAGCGTAGTGGTCTATTCCGTTGCCTACAAACACTGGGAAGGTGGTTAGAATCCCCTTGTTACCACTGGCTTGGTTGGGCGCTCCTACAGACACAATTGGCTGTGTCTGTGGGTCGGAAGCCAGATGTGGGTGTGTGTCCTGGTCGCTGCACTAGTGCCTCCTCTGGTTGGTCGGGGCACCTGTTCAGGGGGAGGGGGAACTGGTGGGAATAGTGTGATCCTCCCACGCGCTATGTCTCACTGGCGAAACTCCTCACTGTCAGGTGAAAAAAAGCAGCTGGCGACTCCACATGTATCGGAGGAGGCATGTGTTAGTCTGCAGCCCTCCCCGGATCCGCAGAGGGGGAAGAGCGGTGACTGGGATGGCTCAGAAGAGTGGGGTAATTGGCCTGATACAGCTGGGGAGAAAAAGGGGGGGAAATCCAAAAAAAAGGAAAAAAATAAATCGGAGGCTATTTGAGAGCTTACAGCTGAACCCTAGTTGGATATAGTTTGCCCTTTGAAGAAGAACCTCGGTTTTCAATCAAACAGACGTGTCATTCTTGCAAGGGATGGGGGAAATTGGATTCATTGTAACTTTGATACTGAGCTGTCCTGATTTTAATACCAACAGTTCCCTGACTCACAGTGTTGAGGTATAGTAGATGCTGTGAAGAGGTTTTATTTAATGATTTCTACACTTGTTTGGATTTGAATTGTTTGAATGCCTTTCCAGAGAAGCATACTCAGGTTTTAAGCTTTCACAACACACAGAGTGTGTTATGCATTCACATAAATGCATTTTGTTGTAGATTTTCTTTCGATTATTGCAGTTTACATATTTTTTACTGTAAACAAGATGGGATGGATCACAGTACAATTCTAAACATAAATTCTTGTTTGCTTAGGTCCTTTGCAAGGCTAATGGATGAAACCCAGTTAAGCAGTTTTGCCAGAAAGAACTGAGCAGAACCTGTCAGTATCACTCTTAAATGTTTATAATACAAGTGAAAGCTCTATTAAACTTCAAATAATTATATCTCAAGTTACAGACGGTTCAGGTCTGACTAAGTAACATGAAATAAGACTTGATGTTGGTTAGGGAAATTAAAAGTAAGTATTGTCTATTTCTCTCACTGGCTAACCTAGCCTGCTGTTATGGTATATACAAGGAAATCAAACCACTAACTAAAGCACAATTGGACACATGTAAACAAATCACACCACCAGGTACACTTGTTGGCTTACTTCCCAAGGTTGCTGGTAGATGAAAAAAAAATTACTGGACAGATATTACCAGCCAAAAAAAAAAATTTGCTTTTTACTATTGCAGTTTGCTATTACTATTTAGTATGTCATTTTGGTCTCATATGCAACTCTCAATCAATATTGTAGTAGTATGCAGTAATAATAGCAGTAACACTAACTGTATGCAAAAAATTAATTCAACTGTTTCAACGCTAAAGTGTACCACATTTGAATTAATGCATTCAGTAGTATTCAGCTTGGTGCAAGAAGGATTTATTAAAGAGTTTGAGAATATAACAATTAAAGAAGAATTAACATTAACAAGTAAAAATAAGTAACAGTAATGAGTTCAGAATCATAGTTCGTTATAATGTGCTTTTTATTCTGTAGTCATGTTAGTCTTTTTCAGACAGTTTGCTCTCAAAGTGATTTTTCTCCTTCTTGTCTCACTCCCTTGATGACAATGTCGGTGGATGAGACAAGGAGGAAGCGCTTGGATTGGCCATAGCAGCAGTGGTCTCTTCAGCCTTAAGTTCGCCTGTTTTCTTTTTCCTTCGCAGTGTTGCCAGATTGGGCTACTTTTTCTTTGATTGGGCAGGTAAAAGTGGCTCTGACAAACATAATTATTATTACATACATACACGGGACAGACAGAGAAACCTTCTACAGTGAAGCCCTAATGAGTAAATCACCTGGGTCTGGGCCTTCATAATCATCTTTTTTAAAAAGTAACAATTAGAGATGCACCGATTGCAATTTTATTGGCCAATTCGTTTTTGTATTGTTTTTTTTAAGTCTATCCTGTTAATTCCAATTTTGGACATTCCAATTTTTTTCTAAGAGCTACAATTGACAGCATACACATTTTTGTAACTTTTATTTAATGAAAATTTCAATTGTATGTTCATCATAAAACACTTACTATTAAATAACTTACATTTTCTCCAAAATCGACAAAAGTTGAATCAGTTCATCTGGACTCAATGTTCATTGAGAGAGAAACGTTTCGTCACTCAGCTACATGACCTCTTCAGTCTGAACTTTCTGCAGGTATCCCCACCCTTATAAACAATACAGTGGCATAATGACCGAAACCAACGATCAGTGTTATATGCAAATTGCCGTGAACATTAACTTGAGTTTCAATGGCCATATGTACTATTCACAGAGGATTCGGGAATGTTTACAATCACAGCATTGTAAAATGTTGACAGATGTACTCTTTGCCCTCCCCCCTTCGGTTCAGAGGTCGTTGTTCACGTTTCACATAGATGGCTTCTTGCACTCCCCATTCAAATCAGTGTTCCTCCTTATGAAGGATGTGGAGATCCTCACCCTTGAAAGAGTGGCCACTGGCCTGTAGGTGGGTGTAGACTGCGGAGTCCTGGCCTGACGTGTTAGCGCTTCTGTGTTGTGCCATCCTCTTGGCTAGGGTCTGTTTGGTTTCGGACGCTGGCCAAGAGGATGGCACAACACAGAAGCGCTAACACGTCAGGCCAGGACTCTGCAGTCTTCACCCATCTACAGGCCATTGGCAACTCTTTCAAGGAAGAGGATGTGCACATCCTTAATAATAATAATAATAATCGTTACATTTATATAGCGCTTTATTCTAGACACCCAAAGCGCTTCATATTGATGGGGGTAACTCACGTCAACCACCACCAATTTGTAGCACCGACCTGGGTGATGCACAGCAGCCATTTTGTGCCAGAACGGACACCACACATCAGCTTGAGGTAGAGAGGGAGGAATCATTGAGCCAATTACATGGGGGGATAATTGGGTGGCCAGATGGAGAGAGCCGGATTGGGAATTTTGTCAGGACACCAGGGAACCCCCTACTTTGCTATAAGTGCCATGGGATCTTTAACGACCAGTGAGTCAGGACCTCGGTTTAGCGTCTCATCTGAAGGACGGCATCTCCTACAGCACAATGTCCCCGTCACTGCACTGGGGCATTGGGATTTGTTATTTGTTGTTTTTATTCCGATCAGAAGGAAGACTGCCCCCTACTGGCCCAGCAACACCACTTCCAGCAGCAACTCAGTTTTCCTGGGAGGTCTCCACCCAAGTACTAGCCAAGCCCATACCTGCTTAGCTCAGTCATTTGGCAGAGGCAGGGTACATATTGGTATTGCTCCCTGCTGCTCCCCTTGATAGGGAAGAATGCTGGTTTGAATGGGGAGTCAAAGAGGCCATCTAGTATGTCAAGAGGGAACGATCATCCCTGAACCGAAGGGGGGACCTAAGAGTAAGTACATCTATCGCCATCTTACAATGCTCTGATTGCAACCATTCCCAAATCTTCTGTGAATAGTACACATGGCCATTGAAACACTAGGCAATGCTCACGGCAATTTGCATATGAATAAATCGTTGTTTTCGGTCATTATGCCACTGTGTTGTTTATAAGGGTGGGGATACTTGCAGTCAGTTGAGATTGAAGAGGTCACATAGATGAGTGATGAAACATTTCTCTCTCAATAAACGTGTCCAGATGAAGTGATTCAACTGTGTGATTTTCTTACCTGGATTATTGAGCATGCATAAAGACATTTTCTCCAAAACTGCACCAGGTTACAAGACCTTCTCTCACTCATACTACTACTACTACTTTCCGCTGCTCCCGTTAGGGGTTGCCCCAGCGGATCATCCGTTTCCATTTCTCCCTGTCCTCTGCATCTTCCTCTGTCACACCAGCCACCTGCATGTCCTCCCTCTCCACATCCATAAACCTCCTCTTTGGCCTTCCTCTTTTCCTCTTCACTGGCAGCTCCATATTCAGCACCCTTCTCCCAATATACCCAGAATCTCTCCTCCACACATGCCCAAGCCATCTCAATCTTGCCTCTCTTGCTTTGTCTTCAAACCGTCCAACCTGAGCGGTCCCTCTCATATAATCGTTCCTAATCCTGTTCTTCTTCGTCACTCCCAATGAAAATCTTAGCATCTTCGACTCTGCCGCCTCCTGTCTTTTCATCAGTGCCACTGTCTCCAAGCCATATAACGTAGCTCGATTCACAACCATCTTTTAAATCATCTCAAAATAAAAAAGTTCTCCAGTTGACTGGAAAGAGCTTTTTTTTTTTGTACAAATAAAATCCATCTGAAAATGAATTGCAATATATCCCACTTTGTCTAACATGTTTTACTCTCCAAAAGTAAACAACGGTTTTCAGTGACACGTTTTAGCGTGTGTATGGCTGTGATATTAATGTCTGTGCCACTGTGTGCACAATGTGAACCATCGTGCAGCGCATCCTTATAAATTTGACCGGCACAGAATCGGATATATCTGAGACTGACCAGCCGGATACCGGTCATGGCAGATCAAGCTGAAAATCGTCCGAGTCCGGTCACCAGCTGATCAATCGGTGTATCTCTAGTAACGAATAATCCAAAAGGGTTCCCAAACTTTTGCCCTGTCCTTTTTTTATCATTTAAAAACAGCGTAAAACAAAAACAAAAAAGCACTCTTTTTGTTTTAAATTTGCGGAAAGGTCTTATGTTTAACTTTGTACCATTTAGAGTTCAGGTTTGATTTTGATCACTTAGACATCAGTTGTAACAGACATTTAAACCAGGTTGCCCACATTTTTGCACCCCACTGATTTCGACGATGCAGAAAACATGGACTTAATCACGAAATGGAGATAAAGTTATAAACAGATATCAGATGTTGACACAGAAATGCACAGATTTTTAAGATTTGATAAACAGTATGAGCTGTTACAGTCAGGCAGATGATGATACAGAGCTCAGCGGTGCAAATTGAATGGATGTGGGCCTGTATGGGATAGAGAAAAAAATGTCAGACCAACCAGCATTTTAGAAGACGACGGCTCCAAAAAAAAATCTAAAAAATTTTTTTTGAGGGGGTGACTGTGTGGCGTGGCGATCTATTCCGTTGCATACCACACAGGGATTGCCGGATCAAATCCCCGTGTTACCTCCGGCTTGGTCAGGCATCCCTACAGACACAATTGACCGTGTCTGCGGGTGGGAAGCTGGATGTGGGTGTGTGTCCTGGTTGCTGCAGTATCACCTTCTCTAGTCGGTCGTGGTGCCTGTTCGTGGATGAGGGGGAACTGGGGGGAATAGCATGATACTCCCACGCACTATGTCCTCCTGGCGAAACTCCTCACTGTCAGGTTAAAAGAAGCGGCTGGCGACTCCATATGTATCGGAGGAGACATGGTAGTCTCTAGCCCTCCTGGGATCGGCAGGGGGGTGGAGCAGTGACCGAGACGGCTCGAACAAGTAGGGTAATTGGCCGGATACAGTTGGGGGGGAGGGAAATCCAAAAAAATATATATTTTTGTTTTGAGAAACGCTGCCAGTTTGCTTTTCTTTTCATTATTTTACTTGACTACACAAGCTTTTTTTACAGTAAAAATACGGGTAAAAAGACAAAAATTTGAAATAAAAAAAAACTGAAGACCGAAAATTGGGGAAAAAATGGAACAGAATTTGAGGGGAAAAAATCAAATAGGGAGCTACAAATGTCCAACTGCAGTTTCAACAGTACCAGTGGGTACCATGTATTTCTATATTAACCCATCAGGTGGCGCTAGTGATGGTATCTGCCACAGTGAAGTATTGTCTGCAATTGGAAAGGTAATTTTCTTTGGTACACCTCCAAGTCTCATCTGTTCCTTGGTCCTCTGAATTTCTTCAGTAACAGTTATTTGTCAGCATGTTTGTTGGAAAAAGTACTTTCACTGCAGAAATTTAGTTTTTGTCTTTTTTTTGTCATTTTCTGTCTCACTCTTTTGCCCTACATTAATTTCCCACCTCCCTCTCTTTCTCTACTATCGACACTTTCCATCCTCCCTCTCAGCTCTATGAGGAAAACGTCTAGAGGAACATCCAGGAGCCAAAGGCGTCGCAGGTCAAAGTCTCCCATCCTCCACCCGCCCAAGTTTACCTACTGCAGCAGCACTGCAACCTCTTCACTGTCGCCCTCTAGTGGCTGCCTGAAGCATCAGTGCTTGGCCGTGCCTGAGTCTGTGGAGCCCTGTCACGCTGCTGATAGGAGAGCCCCCGCTACCTTGGCTGTCTCAGCCCAGAAAGAGCTCTCTTCCTTGGGTGCCTCCAGCCATATCCCTCCCCCTGTGTTTGGAGCAGGAGCTGTGGTTGCCCCCTCTTTATCCCAAGAGATGCCCAGCACTACTATAGTCACATCGAGGCAGAATTGCGGGAGTGCGGGAACGGCTCGGGCCATTAAAGGTAGCGGCCAAGAAAAGGATGCCTGCAATGGGGAAGGCTTGGGTGCAGCAGGCCCGAGGGGATCCAAACCTGGCGAAGCCTCTGACTTCCAGGCACTGTCAAAGCTCCATGGTGGCAGCACCACAGTAGGCTCCTGCGCACTGTGCTCCTGTTCCCAGAGAGAGAAACCCAATCGAGAGGAAAATCGGGAAAAGGACGGGCAGGGGGCAGGGTCTACATGCCAGTGCCAGTCCAAATGCCTGCCCGTTCAACCGGACTGGCAGGGCATCGAGGTGTACTCCTTCACAGGGCTCCGCAATGTCATCTCCGAGAGCGAATGGAGCCAGCCAGGTCTAGACGATGCTGGGCATGTAAGCCACCCTCAAAACGACTCCAGAACTCATAGAAGCTCCAGCAATACCACCACCACAGCCACATCACCGTCATCACTGTCGCCTTCGCCACTGTCATCAGGCTCCCCTCGCTCATGCTCGGAGCAGGCGCGGGCCTACGTTGATGACATCACGATAGAGGACCTTTCTGGCTACATGGAGTACTACCTGTATATCCCCAAGAAGATGTCACACATGGCAGAAATGATGTACACTTAAGACAGATTTCTCTAATAAGATTACAGATAGTTACAATATCAAAGAAGGAAATGAAAAAGAGAAAATTATCATTTTCCATTTCTAAGATTAGATGGAAGATGTGGATGTGAAATGTTGAAAAACGGTAAAAGAAGGGCTCCTTTGTGAGCGTTGTAATTTAAATAATCACAATTAAGTGTTGTTAACCCAGGGTGAAATCTCAATGGTCTTTTTTTTTCTCTCTGTTTTGACCCCCCCCCCCATCCTCCATTCTAAAACTGAGAAAGTACATTAACTTCTATTTCACATCAGTTTTGAGTGTTATCTCCTCCCTTTCATTCTGTATGGATTATTTCTTTATTGGGTTTACAAAGAATGTTGCCAAAGCGCTTGGTGCATCATCTCGAAGAACTGAGCTAAGAATAGTAATAAGCAATATTTTAATGCCAAGTGTGATTATGTTTGTTGTGTTGTGACCTCGAGAGTCACTTTTCTGGAAGATTCAGTTCACTCAATAAAGGGGCAAGCTCTCTTTAGTTGATGACTTGTCATTTTATTTGTTTTTGGTGAGACTGCGAAGCTGGTAGTTCTGTCGCATCTTTCAGGGTTTTCATAAGCAAAGGTCCACAAAGACCTCTGCTACCTGTCAAGTCCCATCAGCTGTGTTGATCTGTAAAACAGACAGACTGTCCTTCACTTACATGAGAGAACATGGTTAAAAGCAGATGTATGTTTTTAACATTCTGAATTGCCGTACATTTGTTACAGATTAGAAGACATCTACATGTGTTTCAACTCGGTGAAATGAGGCGACCTGTGTGGATGACCTACATTAGATCACACACCAATTTACAGGAAAGCTGTTAACATAAACTGTTACGATCACGCTGTACCTCGACGAGAACTGCAGAGTATTTCACACTTTCACATGAACTCTGTGATGAGTCAGATCACAATGTGCTCCTCCGAGGCTTGCTGCGTTAAACACAGAATGCAGCGTAGAAAGCCCCAGTGTTTTTCCTCATAACTGAAGGAAGAAATGGTGGGCGTTAACACTGTGGTAAATACTGAGCCGTGGGGAGCCCCCTCCCTGTTCACTCTGTCGTGGTGTGTGGTTTACTACCGCCAGTTCAGAGCGAGGCGAGGCAGTCGGTTGTTGAGTGTGGTTAACCTGGTGATAAACTAGAAACAAGTTTTCTTGCAGGATGTTTGCCACTCCAAATTCCCACTACTGTTTTGGACAGCGATTACAAAAGTTATCATCCCCTGGTTAGCATCCCTCTGCAACTGCAGTTGAAGTGCCCTTGAGCAAGGTCTTAACTGTCAAACTTTGAATTGACTTGTCCTGTCACCAACAGCATGACATTGTGGTTGTTGGTGAAAATAAACATTATCTATCACCCCCCACCCAAGAGGGGAAACTCAGGTACCCACCACAGACCAAGAAAAAACACACACACTAAACCTCATGACTCATGAACTCACAAATTGTAATCTAATATATATTGTGTTAACGCAATAAATTAATTCATGGTAAATCTAGCTTATACACTCCCGGGACATTCTGGGGAATTGGCATTGCCAGCTGACTACTGAATTACGTCTGATACCATTAACCGTTTGATAGAGAGGATGATGCACGTGTTGCACTAAAACAATGCATATCTACTTCTCATATGACGTCCTCTAAGGCAGTGGTTCTCAACCTTTTTGGGGTCCTGGACCCCCTGCGTATTTTTGATCTACCCTGAGGACCCCTCCACCTGATCTTTGGGGAGGGGGGTTGCAATTTGATAGAAACAGTAGAAACTGCATTTTAAATTGCATTATAGCATTTATTCACTCTTTGGGGCAAAAATAAGAGCTTTCAGTTATAACTTAGATATAGTTAACAAAACAGAATTCTTATGCAGTAACTTTCAGATATATGTAACAAAACAGAATTCTTATGCAGTAACTTTCAGATATATGTAACAACAGAATTTTTATGCAGTAACTTTTAACAATGCAAACGGGAGCGAGATCTCTTATTAAAATACAATAAATTACACTTGTGAAACAGATGTAATTAGAGAAAAAAGTCCTGTTACCCTTTATAGTTTAGGTAGATAAAGGTCTCAGTCACATTTGAGTAAAATAATCCTATTTCTATAAATGTCATAGGATCTTTTTTTTTTAAAGATATTTTATTTTCACGGACCCCTTGCAATTACACCACGGACCACTAGGGGTCCGCGGACCCCCGGTTGAGAAACACTGCTCTAAGGGGTCTGGGTTCAAACCAATAACGGAGCCTGCCTTTTTCACAAGTTTGTCAGCCCATTTTCTATCAACAACTGCGGTTTACCCAGAAAACCACAGCATAAGACAGGACACGTGCCAAAATGTGCTGATAAAAGACATGATAAAATGTTCTTACTTTCATAAATAACTTCTTTGGAAAAACAGCTTGGACAAAGCCTTCTTAAAAATGGCATTGGTATTCTCTGTAGAATACCAAGATTGGGCCGTGCAATAATTCAGTATAATCTGTCTGTCATCTTCAGTGGGGTGTATCAGGAGGAAATTCAAGTATTGTCATTATTATACACAATTTTGCCGTCTGCATTAATGATAATCTATTACCTACACAAAATCAGGTCTGAAATATTTGAGGGAGTTTTACATGAAAAATAATTTTGGTTTTATATACTTCCATCCATCCATTATCTGAATCGCTTATCCTGCTCTCAGGGTCGCGGGGATGCTGGAGCCTATTCCAGCAGTCATTGGGTGGCAGGCAGGGAGACACCCTGGACAGGCCGCCAGGCCATCACGGCACACACACACGCATTCATACCTATGGACAATTTAGTACAGCCAATTCACCTGACCTACATGTCTTTGGACTGTGGGAGGAAACCGGAGCACCCAGAGGAAATCCACGCAGACACGGGGAGAACATGCAAACTCCACACAGAGAATGACCTGGGATGACCCACCAAGGTTGGACTACCCCGAGGCTTGAACCCAGGACCTTCTTGCCGTGAGGCGCCCGCGCTAACCACCATGCCACCCCTTTGATATACTTTACACCACTAGACGGTTCAAGGTGATAAATCTCAGTTGGATTCTTAAACATGGTGTGTTTGCATATGTGAGCAGATATCATGATATGTGTCGATGACATGTAAAACTCATAACAATAACATTTTCAATGTCCCAGCATGACATCAATGTATTGGTATGATTCATCACGCTGTACCAAAATAAAATACCAAAGTGGCCAGTGAGTGTGTGTGTGTATATATATATATATATATATATATATATATATATATATATATATATATATATATATACACACTCACTGGCCACTTTATTAGGTACACCTTGCTAGTACCGGGTTGGACCCCCTTTTGCCTTCAGAACTGCCTTAATCCTTCGTGGCATAGATTCAACAAGGTACTGGAAACATTCCTCAGAGAGTTTGGTCCATATTGACATGATAGCATCACGCAGTTGCTGCAGATTTGTCGGCTGCACATCCATGATGCGAATCTCCCGGTCCACCGCATCCCAAAGGTGCTCTATTGGATTGAGATCTGGTGACTGTGGAGGCCATTTGAGTACAGTGAACTCATTGTCATGTTCAAGAAACCAGTCTGAGATGATTCGAGCTTTATGACATGGCGCGTTATCCTGCTGGAAGTAGCCATCAGTAGATGGGAACACTGTGGTCATAAAGGGATGGACATGGTCAGCAACAATACTCAGGTAGGCTGTGGCGTTGACACGATGCTCAATTGGTACTAAGGGGCCCAAAGTGTGCCAAGAAAATATCCCCCACACCGTTACACCACCACCACCAGCCTGAACCGTTGATACAAGGCAGGATGGATCCATGCTTTCATGTTGTTGACGCCAAATTCTGACCCTACCATCCGAATGTCGCAGCAGAAATCGAGACTCATCAGACCAGGCAACGTTTTTCCAATCTTCTATTGTCCAATTTTGGTGAGCCTGTGCGAATTGTAGCCTCAGTTTCCTGTTCTTAGCTGACAGGAGTGGCACCCAGTGTGGTCTTCTGCTGCTGTAGCCCATCTGCCTAAAGGTTCGACGTGTTGTGCGTTCAGAGATGCTCTTTTGCATACCTCGGTTGTAATGAGTGGTTATTTGAGTTACTGTTGCCTTTCTATCAGCTCGAACCAGTCTGGCCATTCTCCTCTGACCTCTGGCATCAACAAGGCATTTTCGCCCACAGAACTGCCGCTCACTGGATATTTTCTCTTTTTCGGACCATTCTCTGTAAACCCTAGAGATGGTTGTGCGTGAAAATCCCAGTAGATCAGCAGTTTCTGAAATACTCAGACCAGCCCGTCTGGCACCAACAACCATGCCACGTTCAAAGTCACTTAAATCACCTTTCTTCCCCATTCTGATGCTCGGTTTGAACTGCAGCAGATCGTCTTGACCATGTCTACATGCCTAAATGCATTGAGTTGCTGCCATGTGATTGGCTGATTAGAAATTTGCGTTAACGAGCAGTTGGACAGGTGTGCCTAATAAAGTGGCCGGTGAGTGTATATATATACACATACAGGACAAAAGTTTAATACATGTAACGTAGCACGGTGAGTAATAATGGTCGGTACAAAAAGATGTCTGCTTTTTTTCCCCTGTATTTGTATTGATATTCCACTCCTCATTAGTTGAGCACTTATAACAACACCATTGAGGGTTTTGGGGAAAAAAACGCCATATATATATATATATATATATATATATATATATATATATATATATATATATATATATGTGTGTGTGTGTGTGTGTATATGTGTGTGTGTGTGTATGTATATATAAACATACATTTAACACATATGTAACATAGACATTGTACATGTAACATTGATGTAACCTATAGGCACCATACATTTAATGTACATGTAACATATGGAAAGGAAAAAGACAAGGTGTCTATATTACATAATTGGTTAAGCACAGATCTGTTGAAGGACACCATCAGGCCCGCTGCATTGTTGTCTTAATGACACCTTAACCGATGGCAGGCTTACTCTCTGCTAATGACATATAGTAGACTACTGTTATCAAGGGTTCTCTAAGATAGAGAAGAGCCAATGGGCGAAAAATGGATTAGCCTTATTTGGGTTATTTACTTCATCCTGACGACCTACAGTGCCGGTGTCATAAACCGACCTTGTGTCTTTATGCATGCTCAATACTCCAGGTAAGAACATCACAGAAAGTTGAATCAGTTCATCTGGATACAACTTTTATTGAGAGAGAAACGTTTCATCACTCATCTAAGTGACCTCTTGGTTCCCGGATTGTTCCGGTGGCATATGGACACTGCTTGGCAACCTCCTCATCATATTCTTCATATGTTGTATAATTCCATTATAATTCTGTTATCCTCTTTCAATGTTGTATTCTGTAAATTGTGTAAACACAACACCCATTGCACGTCATCCATCTTGAGAGAGAGATCCCTCCTCTGTTGCTCTCCCTGAGGTTTCTTCCTGTTTTTTTTTCTCCCTGTTAATTAAAGGTTTTTTTTTTAGGGAGTTGTTCCTTATCAGATGCGAGGGTCTAAGGACAGGATGTTGTCTTGCTGCAAAGCCCCTTGAGATAAATTTGTAATTTGTGATATTGGACCATACAAATAAAATTGACCTGACTCTTCCCCACCCTTATAAACAGCACAGTTGCATAACGACCGAAACCAACGGTTGGTTTCATATGCAAATTGACGTGACCATTAACTAGAGTTACAATGGCCATGTGTACTATTCACAGGGGGTTGGGGAATAGTTGCAATCACAGCATTGTAAGATGGTGACAGATGTACTCTTTAGCCCATTCTCCGTATCTTTGTCACCACTGATAAATGCTGTCTTCTGTCTGTTAATAGCTGGAGGAAAGTTGCTGAGAAAATTGGTGTTTGTCAAATATTAATAATTGACTATGACTGCACGTGCGTGACTCTTTGTATGCTGAAGCGCAACACGCATGCATTCTCACACTCCCCTTTATAGTCCATGGGCCAGACGATATTTCGGTACACTCAAGGTGGCAAAACTTACTTATAATTTTTGAAAGGATCCATGTCTGTAGATGATATTTTGGTATGATAACCATTCCTGAGTGGCAGCCGTATCACAGTTATCAGCTCATGAAGTTAACCACCCGCTAAAGTAAATTGCATTTTAGACGCTGGTGCATATCCTGGTTTAGCCTCATGGTCAGGACATTTTTCAATGTTCTATAATATTGTCTTTGGTATCATTTTAAAGGGGACCTTCTTAGCTTTCATTCAAGCCCTGTTGTGGATATTTCTCACAAATATAGAGGTCACTTGAGCTCTTCAACCCGTCAATAACACACATCTTTCTGCAATTTTCGCCTAAACTATATACTTTCTTTTAGCCCTGTGGCATCTAGGAATATCAGGGACACAAAACACAAAAACTGGAATACTCACAGGACTGTAAAGATTCAGGAAATGTATAATATACCCATACTATTTCATTGTGTGAGGTGATTGTGAGCCTTAAATGAGAACTAGACCAAAGCCAGTTAGGTCACAAACTGGTCTCTATACATTTGTTTAAATACACAATCAAAATACATGATAAAAAGGAATACCATAGTGAGGTAATGAACTATTTTAATATTTTAAACAACATTGACATTTACATATACTTAGTCAATGATACATGTAATCCCATATCATTAGTGGGTATATGTAATGGTAATGGGTAGGGTAATGGGTATATGTGAATATGGTTACATTATTGTTATCAAACTCTGGGTAACCAAGTCCAGAATCAACATCCTGTGCATCAATAGACTACTACCACAGTAATACCATCAGAATCATCACACTGTCATTCATCAAACTGCTCGTTTCTCTCATCATCTGACTCCCCAAGTTCAAAGTCCAGTTCTGGACCATCCTGCTGTTTTTGGTTACTGCAGGTCTGTAACCTGCACATGTCTGTGCATGGAAGTCCATTTGACAGGCACATGCAGCTTGGCATTTTGCATGAATGCACACACTTGCATGTTAGCATTTCCAAGACCACATCTGGTGCAGGTGGGGAGCGCATCCAGTAAATAGCCAGCTTGCCTTCATCGTCTGTCCGTCCATACTCAGTAGGGCTTGGCACCACAGGGTTAGCCTGCAGACAGCACTTCCATATTGCTGCCTGATAGTTGGCTCGTTGAACATGCATAAAGAGACAGTCTCTACATAGTGGCAGCTGGCTGGACTCAACCTCTCCCCTTTTGGTGCAGAAGAGCTGGTAACGCAGTTTGTTCACCTCAGCAGTGCTGCTATTAGTAACATACATCCGACAGGTGAACTGCTCAATTTTCTGGAACAGCTCATCACTCACATTCCATGTCTGTCCCAGTTGACTAAAAGTCTCTTGGCAGGAAGTGTGCTTTCTCACTATCTTCAGGGCATTCAGCTTCCCTCGACCAGCGAATGCACTGACAGTGTCGCAGCCTGTGAAGGCATGTAAGCCAATTAGGCTGTCACAGATGCTGTCTCCAAGTGAACTTGCCAGTTTGGTGATGTCGACAAACCGTGTGCGGTTCTGAGTCCCACACTTCTGGTAGATGGGACAGGTGATGTCCTTCTGGAAGCCAAGACAAAGCACCATGACATCAGTGTCCTCAGCTGTGATGATAACTGACTTTGAGCCCGCATTTGCTGCATGCAATGCATGCAGGAGCAGACGGGTGTCAGCTTCTTCATGTGTGGAGTGCAGTTCTGCTGCTTCCTCACACCCATCTTCTGTCAACTTGTAGCAGGTTTCCTCACAGGTCATGTACAACACCTTGCCATGCAGCATAGCTCTGTATCGTGGGAGTTTCCACTCTTCCACCAGAAACTTGATGAGACTGGTCTTGTTGGAGGAACTGCACAGAAATTTTCTCCACTGCTGGACGTGGTGTCCCCCTGCAAGATTCTTGTACTGGAGAGTGATGTCTCCACCCCGGTTCTGTCGTTCAGCATCTTTGATCGAAGTCTGGTGATAGACATCAAAAACAACATCAATCCTCCCACTCTGTGCTCCCTCATGGAGGACCTGGGTCAAGGCTGACTCTGCCACCTGTACAAAGGTTTTGTTGTTGCCATTCATTTTTTGGACCAGGCTCATCCCATCAATGATGGAAGTAGATGGGATTGGGATGTCTTCTGCAGGAGATACATTCTTTTCAAGCTCTCTGGCAAGTGCAGCCTTGTTTGTTTTTCGTAAGGACCCATCAGCATTTGCCAGTGCCCATGGCAGTGGGCCCAATGGGTAGGCAAGGACATCCTTCAGATTCACCTTCCTGCTTTCAGCCACCAGGATCATGTGACTGAAAAGGTTTCTATCTGCCTTCAGAACCACATCCTGTGCTTTCTTTCCATGAGCTTGTTTTGTGCTGACATTGGAGAATGTTTTCAGACTTTGCTTGGTCATCTTGTCGTGGAATTTCACAGGTGGTGGGTCTGCATCTAACCTTGTTTGCTGGAATGCTTGGTAGGCCTCTTCTCCTTTCTCAAGAGCTCTCAAGAGAACTATGGTCACATCAGGTGGAGCCATGTTGCCAGTGGAGAGGCTAACCAAATCAATCTCATCAGGGGACATAGGATTGAGCCAGTTATTCTCCATAAGGTCCATGAGAGACTGGACATCTGCTTCATCTCTCTTGATCCTTGGACTCTGTAGATCTGGATGAGACCATTTGCACCTGCCTTGACCTGTCAGGTCTCTCAGCTGTCTGAGGTACATGCTTCTATACTTAGCTGTGAGATAATATTTGGTCACAGCTCCTGGCTTCAAGCTGAATCCCTTTGTCCCTCCAGCTGTTTGGGTGTCTTTGTTCACCGTTTCTTCTATAGCTTGGTCAACAGGGATTCGGCCAAAGGGATTGGTGGAGCCCAGTTGGACTGAGAAGCCTCCTTCCATGAATTCTGTGTACACATCTGGGTGTGTGATGGGCAGCTCAGACATCTGGGCGTAGTAGTAGGGGAGGTAGCGTGCATAATTCATCCTGTCATAAGCAAAGCACCATGGGATCATTGCTCGAATGCTAGCCAAGTGTAGCATCCAGTCTCCCTCTCTGGATGCTCGGATGAGCCCCAACAAGATTTCAACCATGTCCAAATAGGACATCCAGAAGTTCGAGAGGCTGCCGTTTCCACCTCTAAGGAACTCACGGTAGACTTCAAATAGATCCATGATGCGTGTGCAAGAGCTGTTCTCGAGGACCTCCTTCAAAGCATGTTGTGAGACTTCTTTCCCAAGGCTGTCAATGGTCTTCAGTGTCTCATTCAGGTGAACCATGTCATTCCTGTGAGTTTCTTCCAACCAGGACAGGAAACCATTCAAGGTCAGTCGCATGAGAGCCTCATACAGGAGCTTGTGTAGTCGCACTGCCCTGTTGTACTTGCGGCCATCCATAACACCAGCAATTGAGCCTTCTGCAATCATGCCAGACTCAATGCAGATGTCTTTGGGTCCAGCATCTTGGAAACGCTTTCCTATTATTGCCAGCAGTGTGCAGATGGTGTGGAATACCCCAAGCCTAACGATGATATCATGGAACTTGTCATGGTGTTTCCATGTGATCTCGACAGCCTTCGCATACAGGGCTTGGTCAAAGACACAGACAATTTTCCTCAGGCCTAAGCACTGCATGATGCTCAGTGACTGGTTAAGCACCTCGTTGACAGTAGACATTTGTGTCGCTGGAGCATTGATGGTAGGCAGATAGCCTATATTGTCGGGGATGACCGTCATCTCTCCTCGAGTCAGGATGTTGAAGCCTCTCCAGCTGCTGACTGACTGTTCTTCTTGTTGTGACATGCGTGCTAGGACCCAAAGAAGGTTTTTCTCTCTGGCAAGCTTAGTATTGGCTGCAGTATCGGCATCTGACTTTTTGCTTTGTGGTGGCCCTACCCGTTGTCCAGCATTGTAAGTTGGTAACATTGGTGGGGGTCCATCAATGCTTCTCTTCTTTGTTTTGGGAACAGTGGGCATGGGTTGGACAGGAAGTGGGTTGACTGGCTTTGCTTGCACAGCAATCCCATTGACTCTGTGAGATGTTCCCTCACCACTGACAGTTTCTTCAAGACGGTCGATATTGTCCCAGGCTAAAGTTGTGAATATGCCAGGATGGATGTTAGCTGGAAGGGCAATGCCACTCCCTGATGATGAGAGTTTCTGGAGACACAGGGCAGTGTTGATCTCTTCCATCTGTGAATAGGACACACTGTGACCAAGTCGGTTGAGGATGTTTATCAACTCTACATTTCCTGTCAACGATTTGACACTGAATGGCAGAACAATGTGCTTGGAAGGCTTGGTATTTCCACATGTCACTGCATATACTATGTCATGGCCAAATGACTGCAGAAGGCACTGCACTCTCTGGGATGCATGATCAGGATCATTTGAGCCTGTGAGTAGAGAGTACAGGAAGATAATGAGCGACTCTGGAATGGTAGGACATTCTGCTTCTGGTTTGACTTCAGGCGGCCAGGTTTGAGGAACATCTTGACTTTTAATGTCTGCTCTCAATTTGATGGCTGCTTTGGCTATAACATCTTGTGCACTGACACTTTTCAGGGTCTGCAGCTCCCTTTTGAGAGACTGATTTTCTTTGGCAAGTTCCCTCATGGACAAGTTATCGGGATAGAGGAGGAATTTTCCTTTCTCATCAGGGAATATCTGCAAGGCTCCAGCAAACTCACTCTCCAGGTTTCGCCTTATGTGCTTCTTGGTTGATTCCTTGACTTGGGCAATGCCTTGGGAGTTCATTGAAGCTACCAGTCTAGAAGAGAGATCAGTCATTGTCATCACTTGAGGATTGCCAAAAAGCTCCATCCTGATGAAGAGGAACAGCTCATTGTATGCCTTATTCACAGCAGCTTCATACTGGGCTGCAGCATCATCATCTTCATTGCTGGCAACCTCTCCTTTGGAAACCTCTTCTTTGGTGTAAAGTCTATAGCATGACCTGTGGTAGTGCCCTTCAGCTGCTACAAGGTCTCTACTCACAATGGCAGGGATTCTGCTGTCCCTTTTCTTTGTGGCTGCACTCCTGATCTTTGCATCAGCTCGCAGTTCTCGACACTGCACCAGTACTTCTCTCGTATTCTGTCTCTTGGAATATTTGCTGTTTTTCTGACAAAATATGCACTCTGCATCATAAGTCCTAGATGTACTTGGAGCATGTCGAGCTACTCTCTTAGATTGTTTCTCTTCAGCAGAGACACAACTTTTCTTTTCTTTTGCAAGGAGGCCATCAAGAATTTGCTTCATAGTGAAGATACTGCGACACTTTCTGTGGTAGTAGATTGCTGGAATCTGTCCCTCAGGAATGTCTTTTGCCAGTTTCAAAACTGGTGCATGATTTCGTATCTGAGCTGCCCTGAGCAGAGTTCTCCATGAGTCGACACTTTGTAGTGAAACCAGCTTATCTGTATCATCAGAACAGTGGATAATGCACTCCACCCGTGGGCGCTTTGGTATTGGGTAAAAACTTGCTTGTTCACCAGTGGCCATATTCAGTCAGTTTTCACCTGCCACATACAAACAAATACATGTAACTTAGGTGTATGAACACTACTAAAACAAAGTTTACTTTGCTTCACCAGCGTCATATTACCATTATTTATCTTACATAGCCACAAATAGATACATTACCTAGTTGCTATGCAACAGCTGTATTTTGTCCACATGAGGTCGCTAAAATCAACACAAGATGAAAGTTCCTCGTAGCCACTTTAACTAATCATATTAACATATACATTAAAAGAACATGCTAACATTATGGGAAATTAGCTTACAATCTTCTCCAGAGTGAGACAAGAAGATAGATACCAGTTTCCTCTATATGTGTTCAGTAGAAAGCTATCTGGCTGCACGTTAGCCTAGCTTAGCACAATGAATGGAAGTACACAGTACTGGTTATCCTTGGTTGTTGGCCAACTAAGAACTGTCCCAGAGTTTAAGCTAGGCTAATCAGTACCAGGGGTGTTGAAATGCTATATTTGTAAAAATCTGGGTAAATACACAATCGTGAGAGGCACAGAAACAGGTTTCCTGAAAGAAAAATGAAATAGCTGCTCATTTGGAAAGGTTATCATGTATTATTTTACTTCTGTTAGTGTACCAAATAAAATGGCACCAGTGAAGTTGTGTCACCTTGGGTGATATCGATATCTGGTCTGACCCATGGACTAACTGGCTTTGGTCTAGTTAGTTTCTTAGTAATAATGCCCTTCTAATTTAAGGTTCACAATCACCTCACACAATGAAATAGTATGGGTATATTATACATTTCCTGAATCTTTACAGTCCTGTGAGTATTCCAGTTTTTGTGTTTTGTGTCCCTGATATTCCTAGATGCCACAGGGCTAAAAGAAAGTATATAGTTTAGGCGAAAATTGCAGAAAGATGTGTGTTATTGACGGGTTGAAGAGCTCAAGTGACCTCTATATTTGTGAGAAATATCCACAACAGGGCTTGAATGAAAGCTAAGAAGGTCCCCTTTAAAATGATACCAAAGACAATATTATAGAACATTGAAAAATGTCCTGACCATGAGGCTAAACCAGGATATGCACCAGCGTCTAAAATGCAATTTACTTTAGCGGGTGGTTAACTTCATGAGCTGATAACTGTGATACAGCTGCCACTCAGGAATGGTTATCATACCAAAATATCATCTACAGACATGGATCCTTTCAAAAATTATAAGTAAGTTTTGCCACCTTGAGTGTACCGAAATAGGACATTTTGGGCTCTGGCCCATGGACTATTAGTACAGGCGACACTCTTACCTCCAGCCAGTGTAAAATGTTATATTACGTTATACTTACACAGCTCCAGCTATGAAAGTCTGCATCTGGCATGGCATCCTGCCATGAGCTCGCGCTCCTCCACTAGAACGTGATGATGCCGGTGCCTGTCTGTCTGTCTGTGTGTGTGTCCTCACCCAGCGCATGCTGTGCCATCTGAGTCTTCCTGTCAGCGGCACACACCACACAGAGGTGGCAGGCCATGAAAGCGATATCGTTTCCAAGAAGGCAGAATGAAGGATGAAAGAGAGAAAAAAGAAAGCGACAAGGGAGGGAGAAAGGAAAGCGATAAGGGACAAACAAACAGACGAATCAACAAACTCGCCACCATGGAGTGCCAAGGCAAACAAAGCTACAACAGAGCAAATTTGGTAACACCACATTTGTGGGTCTGATTCTCCGCTGAGTGCTCGCCAAACAACGGCGGGAGAGGCAAACAGCTCCCACAGCTGTGACATTTGACTCATCGCGGCTGGTTTTATGAGCCCGCGTTTTTACAGTGTGGGGGGAGATGAGAGGGAGGCGTTGCACGTCACACGAAGGACACGCCATTTCTGATAACAGCATTTATAGTGCTGTAAATGGTCAGGCTTGAGGCTGTGCAAAGAGACCTACGTCTCCTGGTGGGATTTGCACAAACAGCAATGCTGTTCAATGCATTCCTCACTAACCAACAGCGACATGAAACTTTCGTTGTTTCAGAATTTCTTTGCTGCCCTCCTGTCTTTGAAAGAACTGTCTTAAGTGTTATCACATTGACAGTGATGCCATAGCCGTGTGTTTGTATTCTTGCTAAGCCGTTTTCCTCTGAAGGATCGCTGCGTTTTTTGTTTTTGTTGTTTTTTTTTTGGTATGTTGTGTTTGTTTCATTTTTGTTCACGTCAGTTCCCAGAAGAGTGTGTTTTGAATTATTTGGATGTTCTTCTGTAATTGGATTGGATAATGTGGCACGGTGGCCCAGTGGTTAGCACTGTTGCCTCACAGCAAGAAGGTCCCGGGTTCGAACCCCAGGCCGTCCCAGGTCCTTTCTGTGGGGAGTTGGCATGTTCTCCCTGTGTCTACGTGGGTTTCTTCCGGGTGCTCCGGTTTCCTCCCACCATCAAAAGACATACAGGGTCTGCGGTGGTGTAGCGGTCTAAGCATCGGCTTTGTGTCGATGCAATTGCCCACTGGGGACCGGGGTTCGAGCCTCGGTCTCATCAGATCCGACTATGGCCGGACACGATGAAGCAGCAATAATTGGCAACGCTGTCTGCGGAAGGGCGGTGGAGTCGGCTTGTGTTCGCCACATGAATGCGTCTCTGTGTGTGTTGGAAAAAGCAGTGGTTCGGCCTGGATTCGCCTTGTCACGGAAGTGGCGAGGCGAATCCTTCGAGACTGCCGGCCGGAGAGATGCAGTTGGCGAACGCATGCAGTACGAGGGTGGGTGTTTGAACTAAAATAGGGAGCAATTGGCTACTAAATTGGGAGGAAAAAGGGAAAAATCAGAAATACCTTTAGAAAAAAAAAAGACATGCATGGGTTCAATGGGTTCTCCTGCATAGGTTCTCCTGTCTGTGCCCCCGAGCAAGGCAATGGAAAGTAGAGCTGGAGTTGGTCCCCGGGCGCTGCAGCTGCCCACTGCTCCTATACAATAGGATGGGTTAAATGTAGAGAACCAATTCATTGTAACCGGACAACTGTACAATGACAAAATAAAGTGGCTTTCTTTCTTCTTTCTTTCTGTACTGGGGCATATACGCTCATCCCAGTCACCCCAGGAGCTGTAAACTATATCAGGGGGAATATCAGATCAGGACTTTAAATAGGAAGAAAATGGGATCTGAACACAAACTTACATTCATACAAGCCAGGAAGTGGAGCATAAGTGAATATGTGCAGCAGGGTCTTTTAGGCCAGCCTGGAAATATGACGGCTGGCCCAAGTCCAGAAACAATATTTTCTTCTCAAACTGATCAGTCCAACCAGTCATTCAGATTTTTGTTTAAAATAAAGAATTGATCAAATTCATTTGACATCATTTTAAAGATATGATTTTCTTATTGCCCAAGCTATCAAGCAGTAATATTTAAAGTACTTGAAGATCATTTTAAGATAATATAGTGTGATATAGCATTGTATATGGGCATGACGGATTGTGGAGTCATGGCATGGTATATAATATAGTGTATGGGCATTATAGTATATAAGCAATATGTATAATATATGGGCATAGGTTGTTGATTAATAAACCATAGTAAAACTCTGTATAGTAGTGGCATACCTGTTGTGCATACATGCTTGCCTCCATTGTCCCGCTGTTGTTCCATTTTTCTTCTGTTTTTTTTTTATTTCTTTTTTGTGTGAGTCTGCAGATGCTAGAAGCTGCTGTGTACCAGAGTCAAATTCCTCATGGGCACACATGGCCAATAAAGTTGATTCTGTTTCTGATTCTGATTCTTCTGATCTTTTGTTGTGGACTCAGCAACACTCACCAACTCACACACACATTTCACAACAGTAAGCACATCTTTTTAAAAAGATCTGTGGGGACACTTGATGTAAAAAATAAAATAAATAAACTCAAAGCACTCTATTTGATTTTATTTGTTTCTTTTCAGTTCTGCTCTTCATTAATTTAATCTAGTCTAGTTTTGCACTATGATATACAGACGGTGACAAATGAAAGGAAAAGCCAGTGTGTACTAAGTGTCTTAGTAAGGTGTTGGTCCACCACGAGCCTCCAGAACAGCTTCAGTGCTCCTTGTCATATATTCTATAAGTTTCTGAACTCTACTGGAGGGATGAACACCATTCTTCCAAAAGACATTCCCTCATTTGGTGTTTTGATGATGGTGGTGGAGAGCGCTGTCTAACACATAGGTCCCAAATCAACCATTTATATTCAGTTGTAATTGAATAATTAATGTAGTGTAACGACCATGGATGCTTGGACTGGCTAGGCCTTGGCTAACGGGTCTGGACCCTTAAGAGATGGGTCGGACCCTTTAGTTGACTGGTTAGCGCAGTCGCCTGTGGTCCGGGCTATCCGGGTTCAATTCCCAGCTGCAACGGTTTCCCAGTTGTCCCCTGAATTCGCTACATGGGCGGCACAGTGGCAGAGTGGTTAGCACTGTCGCCTCACAGCAAGAAGGTCCTGGGTTTGAACCCCGAGGTTGTCCAACCTTGGGGGTCATCTGTGTGGAGTTTGCATGTTCTCCCCGTGTCTGCGGTGGGTTTTCCGCATGTGCTCCGGTTTCCCTCACTATCAAAAAGACATGCATGTTAGGGTTAATACTCCTATCTGTGTCCCTGAGCAAGGCATGGCAAGATGAACTGGAGTTGGTCCCCGGGTACTCCATGGCGGCTGCCTACTGCTCCTAGCTACACAGCTAGGATGGATTAAATGCAGAGCGTAATTTCCCCACTGGGATCAATAAAGCATCTCAACATCAAAAATTGGGTTGATAGCTGGTGACTGTGAAGGTCATAACATATGATTTACATTATTTTCATATTCATCAAACCATTCAGTGACCCCCTCATGCCCTGTGGATGGGGGCATTGTCATCCTGGAAGAGACCACTCCCATCAGGATGGAAATGTTTCATCATAGGATAAAGGTGATCACTCAGAATAACTTTGTATTGAGCTACATTGACCCTTTCCTCAAAGAGGACAAGTAGCCCAAACCATGTCAGGAAAATGACCCCCACAGCATAACAGAGCCCCCAGACCCCCTCACTGCAGGGGTCAAGCATTCAAGTTTTTCCTTTCAATTGTCATCCAAATATGGTATGGTCCTGTGTAGTTGGAAGGAATAAACATGCACTGTCGAGTTGAGGTTTCCAGTCCTTATGAAGCTTACTACTACTACTACTACTTTCCGCTGCTCCCGTTAGGGGTCGCCACAGTGGATCATCCGTTTCCATTTCTTCCTGTCCTCTGCATCTTCCTCTGTCACACCAGCCACCTGCATGTCCTCCTTCAGCACATCCATAAACATCCTCTTTGGCCTTCCTCTTTTCCTCTTTCCTGGCAGCTCCATATTCAGCATCCTTCTTCCAATATACCCAGCATCTCTCCTCCACACATGTCCAAGCCATCTCAATCTTTCCTCTCTTGCTTTGTCTCCAAACCGTCCATCCTGAGCTGTCCCTCTAATATACTCGTTCCTAATCCTGTCCTTCTTCATCACTCCCAATGAAATGTCAGTCCTTATGAAGCTAGATGTCTCGCATTAGTGTTGGGGTTTTATGTAGCCTCTGTGGCTACATACACTGAAAATAATGCAGCCACAGTACTGTAAAGTGTTTTGGATGAAAGTCTCCGCCAAATCCTGTCATCTTCAGTTGTGAAAGGTTAGCTTGCCTGAAAGTGCATTAGCAAAAATGGTCACAAGAGGGAAGTGTGTGTCTTTGTTAGTCACCTGTATGGCTGCACACTATTTCCCCTATCTGGCTGAAAAAACGGTTCAATAGTTGACAGAAATTTGACCTCAAATGAATGATTCAATAGGGTGTGTCTTTTTTTTTACGCCTAGGGAGAAAATGATCCTTATGTTATGTGCCAAGTAACATGCCGTGGAAAGACAGTAAGAAAACAAACATGTTCTGGGTCAGTGAAGCTGTGTGGGGCAAACATGGACTCTAACACACACACACACACACACACACACACACACACACACACACACACACACAAAACCAGCTGTGTTCACTCTTATTGAAAGCATGTTTGTTTGGCAAAGATTTCTCAATCTCTGTCTCTATATCTATACCTCTTTGTTTTCCTAACTCACTCCTTTTCATTCTCTCTCTCTCTCTCTCTCTCTCTCTCTCTCTCTCTCTCTCTCTCTCTCTCTCTCTCTCTCTCTCTCTCTCTCTCTCTCTCTCTCTCTCTCTCTCTCTCTCTCTCTCACACACACACACAAATAGTGATCGCAGAGACCCTCTCCCCCTTTTTTTCTCACCCTCTGGTTTCTGTTTCTCTTTCTATGTAAATGTCCCTCTCTCATTTTCCATCCTCCTCTATATCACAGCTACTCGGGTTCCAACTTGTAGGCTTTTGATCCCTTGGCTTGAGTGTTGTTTTTTTCTTTTTTGCTCTCTATGAATAGAAGTAGCCATTATTCATCAAGAACAGTGATTCTCTGAACAAGGGCCACCTCATAAGATTTCAGGGGCGCTTCAAGTAATATGTTGCTGAGTTGAATTTTATTTGAATGTCTGTCATTTAACCCCCAGGAGGTTCACCTTGTGAGAGGATTTCACGCTCCTCGCTGCAGTAAATTTTGTACTAAAATAAATGCAATTATAAAAAAAAGAAAAAAGAAGATACGCTCAGACAGGGCACCTCCATGCAAAATCCAACCAAGCAGACCTATGGATTATCATATACTACTTTAAGGCTCTTTGATGAGAAGAAAGTAAATAACCAGCTGATCTAAGAATGTTTTGCTGCCTTAATTCATTCTTATTTTTTATCGGATCTCTCTCTCCCCCAGATATAAGAAAAAAGATTTTAATGCACGCTCCTCGCTGCAGTAAATCCTCGCTGCTATGCATTAACATCTTTTTTCCTGTATCCGTTTTGATATTCCGCTCGTCATTAGTCGAGCACTCAACACCATTGGCGGTTTCAGGAAAAAAACACTTTATATATACGTATATATATAAGACTGTGTTTTCTACTTTGTTGAATCACATTAGTAGCTGATGAGTGCGCGACACATGAAACAAGCTTGTACTGTATGTATTAGTTTTTTTCCCCTACATCCATCTTTGCATATATGTATGTATATATACATACATGTATATATGCATGCATGCACACATACATGTATATACATATATGTATACATGTGTATGTATACATTCATGTGTGTACACACATTATATATATATATATATATATATATTATAGGTCGGTCTTGAAAAGGGAGTCCATTTAATGCCCACACTGTAATGTAATATATATATATTGTGGCAGGAATGAGGAAAAACACATGAGACCAAGGCGAGTTTGATGTTTATTCCTCCAAAAACCAACTGCAGCAGGAACAACCCTGCCCCGGCGAGCCCGGGAACGTAAACCACGCCCCCAGCTCACAGTCCTGCTGGGTGAGAGGCATAGCCCCTAGTGTCCGCCACACAGCCCCCCCCCCCCCCCCGAACACCCAAAAGGGACTCCTGGAAAGAAACTTAGTGTCTCACTGGAGGCTTAAGCAGCCTGCCATAACGGCTGCGCCGTCCCTCAGCCGAAACAGTAGGTGAAACACAGTCCAAAGCCGGCTGAGAAGCAAAACGCTGAACCCGTGAAGACACTGCCGGGGTCCTGGAAGGAGGACGACCCCGACGGGGAACCTGAGCCGGAAACACAACTTCGCCTGCCACCCTGTGCGCCGGTTTAAGCCTATCAAGCGTGACACGCTCCCTACGCCCACCCATATCTAGCACAAAACCCTTAGGACCCGTCTCAAGAACCCGAAATGGGCCATCATATGGGGGTTGGAGGGGTGAGCGGTGAGCATCATGCCGTACAAAAACAAAACGAGCCGACATGAGCTCCGCAGGCACGAACGACCGCGGAAAACAGTGGTGAACGGGGCCTGGAACCCGAGTGCTGTCGGACAAAAAAGGATAAACGGCCGGACGGGGTCGAGGAGCGGAACTCCCAGGCAAAAATTCCCCAGGGACGCGGAGTGGCTGACCGAGCACCAGCTCAGCGGGTGACGCGTCGAGGTCCTCCTTAGGAGCCGAACGCAACCCGAGCATAACCCAAGGTAAACGATCCACCCAGTTACCATCCGAGAGCGCAGCGCTCAGCGCTGCCTTGAGCGACCGGTGAAAACGTTCACACAACCCGTTAGCCTGAGGGTGATACGCGGTAGTGCGGTGTACCTGCACACCCAAGGATCGCGCAAGTGCCGACCAGAGCTCTGACACGAACTGGGGGCCCCTGTCTGAGGTGATATCTGACGGAGTGCGGAAACGGGCGACCCAGGAGGAAAGAAAAGCGCGTGCAACATCCGAGGATGTTGTGGAGGATAGAGGGACTGCCTCTGGCCACCTGGTGGTCCGATCTACCATTGTGAGCAGGTGCGTAAAACCCTGTGAAGAAGGTAGAGGGCCCACCAGGTCCACATGCACGTGGTCGAAACGTCTGGCCGGGATCGGAAACGGCTCGAGGGGCGATTTAGTATGCTGGTGGACCTTAGCGCGCTGGCACGCTACACATGCAGCTGCCCACCCCTTGACGTCCTTGCGGAGGCCAGGCCAGACGAACTTGGAACCGACCAACTTCACCGATGCCCGAACTCCAGGGTGCGAGAGGGAGTGAATCGAATCGAAAACTCGACGGCGCCAGGCCACTGGAACAACGGGGCGGGGACGGCCGGTGGAGACATCGCAGAGGAGGGCAGGACTGCCTTCCTGCATCACAGCGTCCTCTAGCTTGAGACCGGTACGCGTTGACCTAAGGGCAAGGACGTCCGGGTCACTGGGCTGGTCGGCAGCCATAGCGGAGAAATCCACACCGAGGTGCACAGGACACACAAGCACACGCGACAGACAATCAGCAACAGGGTTGGACTTCCCGGCCACATGCTGAATGTCCGTTGTGAACTCGGAGATCGCCGCTAGGTGGCGCTGTTGACGAGCAGACCACGGCTCAGTCACCTTGGACATGGCAAAAGTCAGCGGCTTATGATCCACATAAGCCGTGAATGGGCGACCCTCCAGCAGGAAGCGGAAATGCCGGGTTGCAAGGTGCAGTGCCAGCAACTCCCGGTCAAAAACGCTGTACTTGCGCTCGCTATCTCGCAGTTTGCGGCTAAAAAATGCGAGTGGCTGCCACGCATTCGCCACACGCTGTTCAACCACAGCCCCCACGGCTATGTCAGACGCATCGGTTGTT
>NC_079212.1:105088460-105120960 GCF_029633865.1 Lampris incognitus | reverse complement strand
ACATGAGCACAGAGGCGGTAAAGATAATAAATGAGATAAAATAAATAGGAATAAAAACAGAATTAATAAAAACATACATCAAACATTTCCAAAAGCTATCACAAAGAGAAAAGTTTTAAGAGATATAAAAGAAGCTAGAGACTAAGTGTGTCTGAGTTTAGTAGGCAGAGAGTTTCATAGCATGGGGGCTCTAACAGCAAAAGCCCGATCGCCCTTTGACACAAAGCGTGACCTGGGAGTAACCAGCAGGGCACCATCCATGGCTCTTAATGGTCGAGAGGGCACATACCAGGTCAATAAATCACAGATGTATTTAGGAGCAGAACCGTTTAAGGCCTTAGAAGTGAGCAATACAATTTTAAAATCAATTCGATGGAATCTGGGGGACCGAACAGAATTACCTCAGACTTATCATCATTAGATTTAAGAATGTTATAGGACAGCCAGGATTTAATATCAGCGAGGCAATTTCTGAGATTTGCTAGGCAGCTAGGATCTTCTGTGGGTTTTAATTGTACATATAGCTAAGTATTGTCAGTATAAAAATAGTAATACACTTACTGGTTTTGAATAATCTGGCCAAGAGGTAGCATAGAAAACAGAAGGAGGCCAAGAATGAAGCCTTGAGGGGCACCACAACTCAACTGAGCCATCGTGGAACTAGTTACCCAGAATGACAGAAAAGGTTCTGTTGGAGAGCTATGAGCATACTAAACAAAGAGCCAAGCCCTTGATGCCTACCCAAGTCTCTAAGTGATGTAAGAACGTACTATAATCAACTGTTAAAGGCAGCACTTAAGTCTAAAAGAACTAAAATCGAGCAGTCACCTCTGTCTGCAGTCAGCAGAAGGTCATTAGTAACCTTTACAAGAGCTGTCTCGGTACTATGACGTGCTCTAAAACCAAACTGGAAACTGTTAAAAACACTATTATTATTCTTAAAAAGATATCAGTTGAAATTACTTTCTTCAGAACCTTAGATGAAAATGTCAATTTGGAAATTGGTTTATAGTTACCTAAGAACAGGGGGCCAAATTGCTTTTTTTTTTAAGCAATGGGTGAACAATGGCATGCTTAAAACTGTCCGGAAAAGAACCGGAGACCAGAGAATTGTTAAAATTTTACAGAATAAGGATGCAGGAGAAAGAGCTTATATTGGAGACTGTACTCCTTAACACTGAAATTGTAATGAGTTGAAACTGGGTACAAGAGATAGAATGGGGAATGGAAAGAATGCATGGGTCAGGCTGGATTTGGAACCTGATATTCTCTACCTTATTTACAAAATGAGTGAGAAATTATTTGGACAGCTCAACATCAGGTTCAGAAGAAGGAGTGGAGGGGTAACTAAAAACAGGCTCAATTAGCGTAAAAAGAACTTTAGGATTGTAATTATTTCTAGATGTCATTTCAGAGAAATAAGCCAATCTCCCATTCTTAGCTGCTTTCTGATAAATTAACATTTGGTTTGTAAGGGTGTTATGTGGTATTTTGGAGATTAGCAATATGTGCAAAAGCAAAACCTTTAATAATATATAGATTAAAAAATAGAATTATCCTTCAATTTTGCACTTTTTATGTCACCCAGATGAGCCATTTTTAATTCACCTTTGCCTTCGAAGCAGTGCCCAAACAACGCCCTGCCTGCAATAGACGTATTACTGTTGACAGACATATTGGCCCACTGTTCAAATTAGTTCCAAGGGTGAGTTAGAAAATAAGATGGTAAATGCAATCAGCTGAGATAACCTTTTCACAGGATGTTGTGGCTCAGTCTGAATGTTAAAATCTTCTCTGTCCTGCTGCCTCTCTTTTCTCTTCTTTTCATTTCCTCTCTCTGTAAGTCCAGGCTTAAGAGACGTGTATGGTTAGCCACAATGCCTTGAAAAAGCGCAGTATGAAAATCAGAGACATGAGATTGGATTTTTTCCTTACAATGAATATGCATTTCAGTGGCAGCGGTTTGGTCAGTGGTTTGGTTTTCAAATGTAAAATATGCTCTCTCTCTTTTGATTCTGGGAACTTGACTTTTTGAGTTATATTGATGCTCTTGCACAAATGAGGCCCAGATGAAAGGTCATGTCACACAAAAAATGCAACTGAGACCACAAGGAAGGAAATATTACCAAATAACCACAATATCACTGGTTTGATTGGTTGCTCCTAACAAGATGGTGGAAGTCAGATATTAGACAAATGGGTGGCTTGTTCCATCTCTCCGTAACCTACTGCTTCTACTGTGCATAGCAACAAGGCACAGAACCGAACCTCAGCCTCATTTAGCTCTTAATCTTGGACATATAGTCTTTTTGAACCTACTGACCCAGCAGTTCCCCCTGCTAGCATTCAGACCTTCTTGTGGAGATGTTGTGTGCATACAGGGGAATGAAGCTGACGTCAGAGCTGTTCCCACATGGCTCCTATCAGCTTTTCTGACCAAAGGGCTTAAATCATTCATATTTCCAACAGAGGGCTTCCCTGTTGGAAATATGAATGGAAATACTCCCTGTTGGATCAAGTACTGCTGCTGTACTTGTAGGAGTTACTGACCAACGCTGACATTTATTTTGACAGATAAGGGAATATTAACTGATGTTAGGGGACTGGAAATGACGTTAGAGCTGGCTAGGAATACCCACTATGCAATGTTTGCTTGTTCATTTCACAAATGGTTCTTGGGTTTGAGGAATTTCTTTTCAGAAATGTATAAATCTCTTTTGGCTTAGCCCTCAGTTTCCACCTCTCTCCATCAATGAGTAATTATATAACAAAAGTGATTTTATTGTTAAAAGCATCACCTGCTTTACTGGACTTTTTTACAGTGGACATCTCATATTGAAATACAACTTAATTTACTTTCAAATAATTGGGAATGATGATAGTGATTAATGATTAGCATATCGAGCAAAAAT
Source organism: Lampris incognitus (assembly GCF_029633865.1). NCBI lineage: Eukaryota > Metazoa > Chordata > Actinopteri > Lampriformes > Lampridae > Lampris > Lampris incognitus. The sequence continues at coordinate 105,118,048 of NC_079212.1, read as the reverse complement.
CTGTGCAAATGGACCAACTGGTAGCTACTCTATTCTCTCCTTCTTGGTCTTGTTTTCGCTTCTTTTTCATATTCATTTGTGCAACCATTCAGTCTTTTCTAACAAGGGAAATTAATAGTAACGCCATAATATTTGGGCTGTGGTTTCAGTGGCTTCTTCAGCTGAGTTTAAGAGGAAAGTTCTCACCATACTTTAAGATTTGATCAACACCTTGAGAGTGCTGCGTCCTCTTTAAGGCTGCCGAGTAGCTTCCATGTGTATTGGTACTAAAATAGCTAAAAGGAGTTGCACTTTGATTCTCTCCCTTCATGAAATTGTATTGCTCAGCCACAGTCAAATAGATCCAAGTACATGGAAAAGAAACATGAAATAAAAATGTGAACTGTGACTTTTTCTCCTCTTTGCACTCAATCAGCTCAGCCACTGTACGAGTTGAATAACATCAGCTGTATGTTGTCTCCTTCCATTTTCTTTCCCTAGAGTCTGATGACCTTTTTTTTACTTTTTCTGTTTGTATTTCTGTCTGTCTGTCTCTCTCGCTCGCTTTCTCTCTCGCTCTCTCATACGCTCTCTCTCTCGCTCTCTCACACACACACATATACACACACACACACACACACACACACACACACACACACACACACACACACACACACACACACACACACACACACACACACACACACACACACACACACACACACACACACACACACAGAATCAGGTCAGGTGAGACCTATATTTACTTAGTAAATCACTGGAACTCAGAGCCATAGTGCAGCTGAGGTCACAGAAAAAACTGATAGGGGTACATGGCTGCATACCAGTGGCTTGTTCACATTCACACCCACACACACACCCACCCCCCCCCACACACACACACACACATATTCTAAGTGCATGTATGGTATATGATGGTTCAGGTTCACAAATACTCAAATGCAGATACATCGGCCCGCAGAAACATAGATTCCCATGCACAGACAAATATGGGTATATAGTATGCACTGGGGCATATACATGTGGGCACATACACATGACCACATACAACACACACACACACACACATGCATTCATGCACGCATGTACACACACACACACAAACCTAGCTATGTCATTGGAAAATTACTGCCCTTCCTCTCCTTCACCTCAATTACTCTTCCATGTCTTAATGTCACTGAGGACAGCGTAGACTATTAAGTATGAGTAGGTTTCACCTAAACCAAGAGTCAGACTTCTTAGGGAATACACAGACATATTTGAGGCAATTTGGCAGATAAGTGACTGATGCTTTACCCTCTCTCGTTTACAACTGCCGAGATGCCCTTGAGCAAGGCACTTGAGTAAAACTGCCAGGTGTGAATATGTTTTAAGATATGAATGTAGAATAGGCCCTCACTAGTGCTAACTAGTTAATTGTCTGCTTTGCAGATACTAATTTGGATAAAATGATGTTAAATATAAACTGAATATGGTGACATTTTCAGAATTAACTAAAGTTGAATCAGTTCATCTGGACACAATGTTTATTGATAGAAACGTTTCATCATTCATCTAAGTGACGTCTCAGTGAATGTTCTCATTCATCCAGGTCATGGTTATGCAAAGAAATTGAATCAAGTGCAACTGGACTTGGTATACAACTGGACATCTTAAGTGACCTCTTCAGTCTCAACTGACTGCAGTTATCCCCACCCTTATAAACAACACAGTGACACAACAACCGAAACCAACTATTGGTTTCATATGCAAATTGCTGTGAGCATTAACTAGACTTATAACGGCAATGTGTACTGTTCACAGAGGATTTGGGAATGTTTGCAATCACCACATTGTAAGATGGCGACAGATGTACTCTTAGCCCCCCACCCCCCACCCCCCGGCTCAGGGGCGGTCATTCCCTCTTAACATAGATGGCCTCTTTGACTCCCCGTTCAAACCATCGTTCCTCCCTATCAAGGATGTGCACATCCTCATCCTTGAAAGAGTGGCCACTGGCCTGTAGGTGGGTGTAGACTGCAGCGTCCTGGCCTGACATGTTAGCGCTTCTGTGTTGTGCCATCCTCTTGGCCCAGTGTCTGTTTAGTTTCCCCAATGTACAGGTTGCAGGGGTGGGCAATCTTATCCAGAAAGAGCCAGTGTGGGTGAAGGTTTTTGTTCCGACCAAGAAATTACACACCTGTGTCTCCTAATCAATTTCCTCAGCAAAGACTCTACTGGTTGATTAGTGGGGTCAGGTGTGTAACTGCTTGGTTGGAACAAAAACCTTCACCCACACTGGCCCTTTCTGGACAAGACTGCCCACCCCTGGGTTACAGCGATCCTCTCGGCACTTAACAGCGTACACTATATTGCTCCGTTTTTGCCTGGGGACCCGATCCTTGGGGTGCACCAAATTCTGGCGCAGCGTGTTTTGAGGTTTGAAAGCAAACGAGATGCAGTGTTTGGAAACTACTTCTCTCCATTTTTCCGACACTTCCACCACATACGGAATCATTCAATCAATTGGGGCCTAAGAGTACACCTGTCACCATTTTACAATGCTGTGATTACAGCTGTTCCCCAAATCCTCTGTGAATAGTACACATGGCCATTATAATTCTGGTTAATGGTCATGGTAATTTGCATATGAAACCAATTGTTGGTTTTGGTCATTATGCCACTGTATTGTTTATAAGGGTGGGATACCTGCGGTCAGTTGAGACCGAAGAGGTCACTTAGATGAGTGATGAAACGTTTCTCTCAATAAACATTGTGTTCAGATGAACTGATTCAACTTTCTTTCATTTTCTTACCGGGATTATTGAGCATGCATAAACACATTTAGATCTGTTGTAACCGCACCTGTGAGGCTGAAGCTGGGTTGCACATTGTTTTGTGGAAATTCCCTATGTGGCAAGACTGGTAAAACATTTTAATTTATTGTATTCGCCTCTGGGAATACAAACCCGCCTGTCACAAGTGCCTATATATGTCTGATATATAAAAGGACAATATACCAAGTGAGAGCTGGCAGACTCGGGGATCTCCATCGCGTAGCTCACCACAGCGCTAACATCCTCTAACACATAACTCTCTGCTGAGACAGAAATGCAAGGCCTTTGCCTTCTTCTGACTTCCTTTTAAATATTGACAGCTGTTGCAAAAATAACTGCGTATCTGACTCAGAGGGGCTTTACTCAGTTCATAAAAGCGTAAAACCGCAGTTTTAATCCAAGGTACTGTACACCCCAAGAGGTACAACAGTTGAGCTTTGTAAACTGAATCAGCAAATGCAGCTCACAGCCGTCACTGGCTCCCATTTATCATCATAACTGTATTAATGCATTCACCAAACGAGGGAAACAAGAGGCTGAGATAATGGGTTCGAACATGTGCAAGGTTAGTATGTTCTTATTCAGCAGTATTCATGCACCACACATCAGCTCTTCAGTCCATACCACTTCTGTGAATGCATCTGCGTCACTGCCCAGTTTCTCCATCAGGTTGTTGCTCACGCCTTTTACCTGCGAGATTTCCCATTAATTCAATTCATGGACCCGTCGCTCCGCCTCGCACTGACACACAAATCCAATGCATTTGTACCAAAGCATTACAAATCCACACTGAGTAAAATGACATAAGTTCCTAATCTAAAATCTCTACATAGCTGGACCATCATGTCTGTCAAAGAGATGTAAATTTGCCGACCACTGAGCCACATTACCTGTGCAACGGACTCAACCAGCTTATGATGGACTTAAAATACTACAATTAAAAGGGATCCAACAACGTAATGAATGACGTTTTTCTTTTCTTTTTTCCTTTTTCTCCCCAATTGTATCCGGCCAATTACCCCACTCTTCCGAGCCGTCCCGGTCACTGCTCCACCCCCTCTGCCGATCCAGGGAGGGCTGCAGACTACCACATGCCTCCTCTGATACATGTGGAGTCGCCAGCTGCTTCTTTTCACCTGACAGTGAGTAGTTTCGCCAGGGAGACGTAGCATGTGGGAGGATCCCACTATTTCCCCAAGTCCCCCCCCCCACGAACAGGTGCCCCGACTGACCAGAGGAGGCACTAGTGCAGCGACCAGGACACATAACCATATCCGGCTTCTCACCTGCAGACACGGCCAATTGTGTCTGTAGGGACGCCCGACCAAGCCAGAGGTAACACGGGGAATGGATGACGCATTTGACTGAATTGTCTTTTTACAAAGTTCATATTTTTTCAGGACTGACTTTTATTGCATGTTTCCCATTTTCCATGCCCTGTTTTGCTGAAGTGTGCCCCACGCTCTGTTAAAGTGTGTTATGACCCAGTCCCAGTGGATATGACAGCACAGACCGGACGGATCAATTTGTCACTTCCCTGTTTACTCTGCAATGGTTAAGCTGTTCTGGTTACACAATAAGCCAATGTACTGGAATCACTTTGTCACTTTGCACTCCGTTAATCAATGTCTGTGGGCCTCTGCTCTGGACACAATGTGCTCATACTGTATTAGCTAATGTTCAGCCAAAACATCAAACTTCGCTCTGCATGGCCTATTGTAGCCAAAGAATACTGGAAAAGTGTTTCTCAAATTTCTCAATCAGCAGGGATCAAAGCGGTACTGCTTATGATGTCGGGTAAATATGTGTTGGCACTATAGTGTTTTTCTTGGGCCCCTTTTTGTCTTTGGAGTCCTGTCCTGCCTTGGCTCAGCCCTTCAAATTCTTGTGTATAAATAGTAAAAGTGAGTTCATTGAAAGTACGTTTCTCAAGTGTCGCCACTGTGAACTTTGCACACAAAGTGCATCGAAGACGATCATCGGAGCAAAACAGATAACGGAAAAAGAAAGACAAACACGACTCTAGCTGTGTGCTTGTGCCTGCAACAGAAAGACAAGAGTACGACTGAGAGAGATGGAGAGAGAGAAAAGGATGAAACCAGAAAAAAGAGATAGACAGAGCAAGATACCGACAGAGTGACAGAGGCAGAGAAGAAAAAGGAGGAACACAGAGAGAGAAAAGAGAGCTCGAGTTGAATCTACGAGCTAAGAAAAGGGCTGATTCCCAAGAGTGATGAATCGTGAATACACATAGCAGACTAAAATAGATTGAGCACAGACTGGTGCTTATTTGGTTGTTTCACAACACACAGGCACACAAATGTGCCAATGCACAAATCACCTACTCAGATTCTGTCCTTGTTTCACTTTCCCTGTAACACACACACACACACACACACACACACACACACATTTACACAAATACCGCAAACACTTCTGCTCTCTCTCTCTCTCTCTTTCTCACTCTCTTTCTGTCTTATCTAACCTTTCTATATCCTCCCTTCTGCCCTTCCTTCCTCTATTTATGTCCCTATCAGTCCCTTTCCCTTTTCCCTCGGCTCACTATCTCTCTGTCTGTCTATCTCTCTCTCTCTTTCTCTCTCTCAGTCTGTCTGTCTGTCTCTCTCTCTCTGGTGTCTGTAATGAGATCTCCCAGTCCAGCTCATGTTAAGACCTGCATGCTCACCTGCTCTTCCCTGCCCCTCCCCTCCCTTTCTCCACACCTCCACCACCTTCTGTTTGCTCAAATCCTTCACCTGTTTTTGAATCCTGCTGTGCTCTTTCATTTAGTTTTAGCAATACTTATATGGTGTAAACTTGGGTCTGTTTCATATCCCAAAAGTAGGCAAAAATAACTTCCTTTTGATATTGTGATAAATTGCTCCATTCTATTCTATTCTAATATTCTTGATGCATTCCCCTACTTTCTTCCTCGTGGCTCCCTTCCTTCTCCTTTTCTCTTCCCCCTTCCCTTCATCATCTTTTTTGTTTCACTGTCATTAGGTGTCTTGTCTTCTACACTTGTTGAGGGCTGTGGTGTTTTTTGGAGGCTGGGGAAACATTCACCATCGAGAGCTTCACTCTTGGTTCCGTGACATCTTCCCAGAAGGACGAGCTTGTGCTCCGATTTCTTGTTTGGTATGGCTACGTGGAATATGTGTATTTTTCTGTAAAAAAAAAAAAAAAACCCAAAAAAACCCCCAGTATGGTCATATTTCTGGGCGGCACGGTGGTGCAGTGGTTAGCCTTAGCGTTCGAGCCCTGGGGTAGTCTAACCTTGGGGGTCGTCCTCTGTGTGGTGTTTGCATGTTCTCCCTGTTTCTGCGGGAGTTTCCTCCGGGTGCTCTGGTTTCCTCCCACAGTCCAAAGACATGTAAGTCAGGTGAATCGACCATACTAAATTGCCCCTAGGTGTGAATGTGTGTGTGTGTGTGTGTGTGTGTGTGTGTGTGTGTGTGTGTGTGTGTGGGTGTGTGTATGTGTGTGGGTGTGTGTGTGTGTATGTGGGCCCTGTGATGGTCTGGCGGCTTGTCCAGAGTGTCTCCCCGCCTGCCGCCCAATGACTGCTGGGATAGACTCCAGCATTCCCGCAACCCTGAGAGTAGGATAAGCGGTTTGGATAATGGATGGATAGGCGGTCCTATTTCTGAATGTTTGGGCAGTGCAGAATGGTCTGCATTTGATGGAGAGTTTGGTGTGACATCTTTTTTTTTAAATGTGAGGTACACCCATGGGGGCTACTGGTACTGTAAATATTGTTGTTGCTTGTGTGTGTGTGTGTGTGTGTGTGTGTGTGTGTGTGTGTGTGTGTGTGTGTGTGTGTGTGTGTTCATTTTTAAAATTATTTTAACTTGTGTTTTGATATGTTCCAATTAGTCCTTACTTTTTTCTTTTTCTATCATATGTTTGTTTCCTATTTCCTTCTTTTACTTCCTTCTTTCCTTTACTTTCTTCATGCTGCCCTACCCCCCCCCCCCCATCCTGTCTGTAGGAATGCAGGGCTTCGGATCAGGTTCCCATACTGTCTTATTTCACAGGGGAAAACACAGCAGAGGAAGGACAGCTACTGTTAACAGACTAGAGGCAGATAGATAGACAGACAAACCGAGACAGACAAATTGACTGACAGAGACTGACAGAGAGACCGACAAAGAGACTGACAGAGAGACAGACAGATAGACAAACAGACAGACAGATAGGCAGGCAGATGGACAGAAGGACAGAGAGACAGACAGACAGACAGACAGACAGACAGACAGACAGACAGGGGAAAAAAAACCTTCAGCACTTCCCTATCTGCGAGCTCCTCCTCTGGTGTTGGTCCGTGGATGTCACTGACAGCTGTTTCCAGCTTCCGCCCTCATGAGAGGTGGCTTCACGAGATCGACAACTTTTATTTTCTTACTATCTCTTCTCTATATTCTGCCCTAACCTCTTCATTTTGTTCCGATTTAGCTATTTTCTGTGCCTAGTTCACTTATTACTAGATTCTCTAGTTTTCTTTCTCATACGACTTGTGTTAAGTAGGCAGCTTCTCATTCCTAGTTTGTTACTAGCTTTGAGCTTAGCCTAGCTTAGCAGTTAGCTCTATTACGTTCGCAGTCAAAGCAGCCTCGTTAAAACTATGGTTTGCGGTGACTGCTCCGTAGTTACAGATAGGTTGTCTCTACTAGAGAGACGTGTCCGTGAGTTAGAGCAGCTGCTTTCGGCTAGGATTACGTTCAGGCACGGATTAACCAACCATAGGCCCCTGGGCTGCCCACCTTTTTGTGGCCCCCAAGCCCCTATACCCCGTCCAAAACACATACATTTCTGCATGAAAACAAACTGACTTAATTGTTTATTGCATCTCAATTCACCTACACCATATTCATAAAGACAACGCCTCTACATTTTACTGAAATACCGTCTGCGCTACAAACAGCAGTGTCGCGTTTTACTGTCAGAATGCATCGCTGCAACGTGAAATCAGAATTATAACACACATTAAGTCACTCCCTCAACTTGTCAGGGCCACTCTACCAGTCAAATTCACAATCCAACAGTTAGCAATATGGTCAGTGTCAACCTGCAATCGAACAACATTGTCTAAGTAGTAGCTAGCTATTGCTATTAAACAAATACAGCAAATTAAAGCCTACCTTAAAAGCATTTCCTCCTGGTTTTTCGGGCTGCAAAATCCGCGATTATGTCTGTGAAATCCAGGGCCCGGAGTAGGTCACTCTCAAGTGACATTAAAGTCAAATAGTTCAGTCTCTCCTGGTGCGTTTTAGATCGCAGTCTGGTTTTCACCAGAGCCAACTTTGAAAAAGATCTCTCACCTCCCGCGTTTGTTACCGCTAAAGTCCAGAATAGCCGTAGTGCAATGTCTACACTTGGAAACACAGCTTGTAGATTCCTTTGCCTCAGCAGCTGCAGCAGCAATGTCTTCGCAGATTTCTTCTCCTCCTTTCTGATGAATTCCCTGAACTGGGCCTGGTCATCCGCAAAATCGTTTTGCAAATCCGTGCGGTATTTCTTTTGCAGATTAAGTGCAGAAGAACGAAGGTCCTGTGGGGAGAGGTTATGTAGATTGTTTAAAAATCCAAAGTTGTGGTTAACCTCCTTGTACGACTAATACCTTGAATCTAGCTCCGCGACAAGTTTGTCAATGATAGTGAAGACCCCCACGGAAAAAATTTTCTGCCTGACATTGACGTGTGACAGTCAGGTTCTGATGATTAATCAGAATGTTTTTTTTCGTTTTGACTCGCGTTGCGTGTCCGATTTGTAGAGTTGTGAAACTGAGGGCGACAAGCATTTTGCTGCCGACTCAAAGTGCTCAAATTGATCCCGCAACCCAGCTACAAATTCTCTTAATGAGCGCACGCGCACCAAATCAACGGCGTTACATAAGTCAAGTTCCACAGCATGGAGGGAAGTGCTTGTCTTTTGAAAGTGTTGGGAGAATAGTATTGTAGCGAATTCGGGGGACAACGCAACCACAGGAACTGTCGCGGCCGGGAAGCGAACCCGTATCGCCCGCACCGCAGGAAGCATCGCCAACCGCTCGATTAAAGGGTCAGACTCGTCAGCCAGCGGCCAGCGTGTCTTCTTATCCATGCACGTTACAGTATTCCACAAGTTGCAAAGGAAAGCCGTCTCGAGATGTTCCATTTTCTTGTTGAGTGCTCGTGTCTCATTACGAGTGGTCAGATTTTGGTTTGGGTCATCAGATATTTTTTTAATAGACTGCTGGATATTAACATAATTCAGGCAGAGTGCCTTTGTAGCTTGGGCATGCGCGGACCACCGCGTATCGGATAGGCTTCTAAGCGTCTCAATTGGCTTGTTATCGTTTGGCTGTAACCCCGAGGTAACAATTTGCCAGCGCGAGGTTGACTTGGAACAAAAATTAAAAAGGCACTGCACAAAAGAAAAAAACTCGTCTGTCTCAAGACAGCAGTTAACACTTGTTACTCCCACTAAACTGAGCGTATGGGCAGCGCACGGAACCCACTCCACTAGTGGATTAATCTCCCGTATGCGTGACTGCAACCCTTTGTACAACCCTGCCATATTGCTAGCATTGTCATAGCACTGGGCTCTGCAATTGGCTATATCGATATCCATAACGCATAATGAACATAAGCTGATCTACGTGCGAAACATCAGGAGTCGAGTTGACACTGATTGAGAAGTACTTTGCGATCTTCAATTGACTTATTATTTCTGAAAGCACCTTTTGTCCCTGTTATGTATGCACACATCGACAGTGCTGCATTTGATTTGGTGCTGTTCTATTGTGCTGGGATCGATTGGTGATGCCTGCGGGCTCTGGGTTGTTTGATCGGGTCTGCCTTTGATGCTGTGTCAGTCTAAATAAAGAATGCCACGGAGAGGTTGTGTCGAGCGACAGCGCTGTGTCCTGACGTGATTTCTAAATACAATATTGGCGACGAGGATGGCTGATATCTCTCTCCCACCACCTGCCCCCTTCCTGGCATTACCTGGCGAGCCTCCGGTACCATGGACTCGCTGGCTACATAGTTTTGAAAATTACATCATCGCCTCAGGGCTCGAAGGAAGACGGCTCTGTTGCTTCACTGCTTGGGAGCAGAGGGTCATCGTGTGCTCGGGACTCTGGGGAACGTCACAAGCTTTGCCGAAGCTGTGGGACTTATGAGCACCCATTTCGCTGCTCCACAGAGTGCCCTCCTTCGGCGATTTATATTCCGTCAGCGACACCAACTGCCTGGTGAGTCTGTGCGGCAGTACGTAGCTAATTTGCGAGGGCTAGCTAGCTCATGCAAGTTAGGCCCGCTTCAGGACGAGATGGTTCGCGACCAGCTAATCGAACACACCAACAACGCAAAGGTGCGTGAGACTCTCCTGCTGGAAAAAGATGATCTGCTGCTGTCCAGAGCAATTACCATCGCACTACAGGTTGAGGGAGCAGCTGAGTGTGCTGCTATGCTAAATACACAGCAAGTGGCCACCTCCAGTCAAGCTGCCAACGACTCCTCCCTCTACTCACGGCTGCCCCTCGGGACGCAACCCAGCCAGAGCGAGGCGGGCGCCGACTCCACTGGGGACGTCTTGCAACTGCAACGACGGCGTTCTCGGCCCCGCCCTCAACAGTCCTGTGGTAACTGTGGGTCTCGGTCTCATGTTTCAAGGGCTCAGAACTGCCCTGCCCGTGGCCAGACAAGCCGTAGCTGCGGTAAGCACAATCACTTTGCCAACGTCTGTCGATCTTCCCCGGCTGGGTCAGAGGGCCACACCCCCCAGTCTTCAACCGCCGTCATTCACAAGGTGAGCTCTGCGCCAGTGTCATTCAAATCATGCACAGTTAACATTAATGATGTGTGCATTCCCCTGCTGTTGGACACCGGTGCAAGTGTGTCTCTCCTGAATGTTGATACCTACAGTCAATTTTTCGGTTCACTGCCACTGTCCGCACCCTCAGCTGTCCTCTGTGGGTATGGTGACTCCAAAATCGATCTGGTTGGCTCTCTCCAACTGACTGTCCGCTATGGAACCAAGCTGGTGCCTAATGCAGCTTTTCATGTGGCACGCCGTGGGGCCAACCTGATGGGCCTGGACCTGTTCTCCGCTCTGGGGTTCTCCCTCTTAGACACAAGGGGGGCAGCAATCCTGACTGTCGCCACACCTTGGCAGCAGAAGTGGCCATCGCTGTTTATGGGGCTGGGCTGCCTCTCCGCCTTCACCCATCAACCTCTCCTCAACCCTGCTGTGAAATCTGTCATCCAACCACTGCGCCGCATCCCGTTGGCTCTCCGTGATGGGGTCTCCGCCGAGCTGCAACAACTGCTGGAAGCTGGCATCATTGAACCGGTGGACGCGTCACCTTGGGTCTCAAACCTCGTGGTGGCTAAGAAGAAGTCGGGGGGCCTGCGTGTCTGCGTCGATCTACATGCAGTAAATAAGGCAGTGGTCCCTGATAAGTATCCACTGCCCACCTCAGAAGAACTCACTGCTCAGTTCTATGGCTCTGAGGTGTTCTCCAAGCTCGACCTCAGACAGGGGTACTTACAGGTGCCCCTCCACCCCAGCAGCCGAAACCTCACAGCCTTTGTGACACATGCAGGAGTGTTTCGCTACACCAGGATGCCTTTCGGTCTCAGCTCCGCCCCTAGCTGCTTCCAGAAAATCATGGTCTCCGTGCTGGCTGGCATACTGGGCGTGGCCATTTATCTGGACGATATAGTGGTACACGGGCCCACCAGTGAAATCCACGACAAGCGCCTTAACATGGTCTTCGCAGCCCTGTCCAAGCACAAGCTAACTCTCAATGCTGAGAAATGTGTCCTCTCTGTGCCAGCCATCGACTTCGTGGGGTTCCGGCTGTCAGCGAGCGGTGTAACTCCACTACAATCCAACGTGGACGCCATTCAGGCCATCCCTGAGCCCAGCTCGGCCGCCCAGGTCGCCTCCTTCCTGGGTATGACAAGTTACTACCTGAGGTTTCTTCCCCAGTACTCTGCGACCACAGCCCCCCTGCGCCAGCTGCTGCGTAAGGACGAGCCATGGGTGTGGCCAAAGGCATGCAGTGACGCTGTGCGTGATCTCAAGACTCAACTGACTTCACCACCAGTGTTGGCTCACTTCAACATCTCCAGCTCCACCTTTGTGACCTGTGACGCATCAGCCACAGCGATAGGGGCCGTGCTGTCTCAAACCCAGAACGGTGTGGAGAAGCCCATTGCCTTCGCCTCCCGTGCCCTCAACCTGACCGAGCAGCGGTACTCCGTGGGTGAGCGTGAGGCGTTAGCCTGTATCTGGGCTTGTGAAAGGTGGCACCTCTACCTCTATGGCCGCTCCTTCACCCTCAGGACAGATCACCAGGCCCTGACAGCGCTGCTGTCCACATCTGGGACAGGCCACAAACCCCTGAGGCTGCACCGCTGGTCTGACCGCCTCCGCCAGTACAACTTCAGCCTGCAGTTCACCCCAGGCAGAGACAATGTTGTCGCCGACCTGCTCTCTCGCTCTGTCTCCACCCCAGCTCCACAGACGGACAGTGACTGTGTGGAAAAGGACATTGTCCAAATGCTACACACACCCCTCCAGGCCACTGTCTCTCTGCAGGAGCTGAGGGCAGCCTCCGAACAGGACCCTGTCCTCTCCCAGCTCCGCACCTACATCCAGAACGGCTGGCCTCACAAGGTCCCAGAGGAGCTGGCTGCGTTCGCCCGAGTCAGACAGGAGCTCTCCTGCTGGAACGACACCTGCGTGGCACGTGGGTTTTGCACAGTGGTCCCAGCTGCTCTCCGTGCACGTGTTTTGAATACGGCGCATGAAGGCCACCTGGGCATTGTGAAACTGAAACAGCGCTGCCGAGACCTGGTGTGGTGGCCGGGGATAGACAGAGATATTGAGGCTCTGGTGAAGGACTGTTCTGCCTGCCTTGTGAGTGGCAAGACTGGCCACCAGGCTCCCCCACCCCTGCAACCTCTCGCCTGGCCCTCTCAGCCCTGGGAACACCTGCAGTTGGACATTTGTGGTGAGATCCATGGAGTTCCCCACCACCAACGCTTCATGGTGGTCGCCTACGATCTACACTCAAAATGGCCTGAACTCACCACTTCCGGCACTGTGACCTCACAGATCATCATCGACTTCCTGGACTCTCTTTTCTCTCGCTGGGGCCTCCCAAAGGCCATCACCACTGACAACGGCCCTCAGCTGGTCTCTGCTGAGTTCACTGCTTATCTCGAAAGCAAGGGCATCCGTCATATACGCACTGCGTACTACCACCCCCAGGCCAATGGCGGCGTTGAACGTTTTCACCAGTCACTGAAGAACGGCCTCAGAGCACACATGGCCCAAGGGTGCTCTTTCACGCAGGCCATCCGTCACACTCTGCTACACTATCGGGCCACACAGCACTCGACCACAGGCGTCTCCCCAGCCTCTCTCATGCTAGGCCGGGAACTGTGCATGCCCCTTGACAGGCTCCGCCCCTCCACACCTCAGGCACCTCCCTCTGGGGTCAGAGCCTCAGTCACTCGTCAGCAGACGCGGATGAAGTAACGGTTTGACCAGTCAAAACGAACCAGGGTGCCAGACATCAATGTGTCAGACTGGGTCAGGGTCCGCAGGCCCCACAGGGACAATAAAATGGCTTCATACTGGTCATCTCCTCTCCAAGTCACCCGTCAGCTGGGCCCAGCCACTTACCTCCTCAGCGCTGGCACTCGGTGGCACTCCAGTCGTCTACGGAAGGTGTCAGCTCCGCCACACACAGCTGGTGACACAACCATAGCCATTCCCTCAGCATGGCGAGACGCCCCGGGGCTTCATGCAGCTCCTACACGGGCCCCAGACATTTCTGGGCCTCAGCTCCCCCTACCATCTCCCTCCCCACCTCGGCCTGCCCAGCCTCAGGCCGCCCCGCGACCTGTTCGCACACGTTTACGCCCTGGCCACCTAGAGGACTTTGTGTCAACCTTTCATGTTTGAAATCCTGCCGGGGGGGGGGGGAATGTTATGTATGCACACATTGACAGTGCTGCATTTGATTTGGTGCTGTTCTATTGTGCTGGGATCGATTGGTGATGCCTGCGGGCTCTGGGTTGTTTGATCGGGTCTGCCTTTGATGCTGTGTCAGTCTAAATAAAGAATGCCACGGAGAGGTTGTGTCGAGCGACAGCGCTGTGTCCTGACGTGATTTCTAAATACAATAGTCCCATCAGCCCGATAAATTCTTCACAAATATTTGAAGAAAGATAGGAAGGATTTCCTCGGCCAGCGTTCCCGTATTTATTGATGTGTGCTTTTAGAAAAGGATCAAATTGGCTTATCACTTCTAACATGCCTAAATAATTGCCATTACTTGGAAGACCAAATAACTCGCTGTCACCCCTAAAAGGTAGCCCACGCTCGGATAAAAACTTAATAACTGCGACCACCCGTTTGAGCACATGTTTCCAGTAATCACATTCACTCTCGAATTGTTTTTTTCAGGTCTGAATCGATCTGTCCTTTATCTGCCGTCCAAGCAATCCACGCAAGCATCGCCTTCCTGTGGGAGTCAGAGCCTTCATGCTCAACTATGCCATCATGGGCATGTTTCCAATCATTATAGCCATTATTAACAAATGGCTTTGAATGTGATGTTATGTCCCCGAACAAACGACAGACGAAACAAAACACTACTTCTTTAGATGGGGAGTAAAGGAGCCACTCACGGGGCACATATTCTCCATTAACAAGCTTTCGATTGAATAAAGTTTTTGAAAAACACCGCTTTTGATGTTTATATTGTCTGTCAGAAGCTGAGAAATCCACGTTTTTATTCTGGCATGATTCTGGCCCTTTACTCACCCAATAAGTCCGCACATCTTCATTAATGTTACCCCAGCGTGCTGCATCTGTACTGTATGGATCCTCAGCCACGTTTGAGCTTGCAGCTTGATCGGGGTGGCTAGCTGCTGCTGCTATGTCATTAGCATTAGTATCCAAGGGCTCTGCGGTCGATTCTCTGGGGTCGGCTGCTGTGATATTTAAGTCCGCGTTCTCGTCGCTAGGCTGTTTGACCGGATCTTCGGCTGATGGTGTGCTGTTGGGAGCAGGGCTAGTGAGTGCTGCTGGGCCTGGAAGTGCTGCTGCTGCTTCTGCTGCTGGATGATTAGCAGCGCTGCCACTTGTAGCTAGGTCGAGCTCTTTGGCAGCGGCGCTCATTTTTTCCCCCACAGGCAACAGATCAGCAGGAGCCTTACCGAAATATCCAGTAAGTTTCGGAATCTTTTTAAGCAGTTCTTGCTCACGAAGCACCTTGAGTTTCTGTGTCTTTCTTTTTTGATAACCACTTTCAAATTTACGCGGTGGCTGAAACTCTGACATTTTGATTGCATCGATTTGAATTAGTAAACTAGCTGTCGTTTTCCCACCATCTCAAAACCAACGTGCACCTGCGCATTGCATACCACTTTTGAACAGAACATGGCCCCTGATTGGTTATAAACGAGGTCAGCTAAGGTAGCATTTAGATACACGTACAACCCAGGGTCAGCTAAG
Organism: Lampris incognitus; assembly: GCF_029633865.1. Classification (NCBI taxonomy): domain Eukaryota; kingdom Metazoa; phylum Chordata; class Actinopteri; order Lampriformes; family Lampridae; genus Lampris; species Lampris incognitus. Next base: position 105,102,710 of record NC_079212.1, on the reverse strand, counting down.
GTAACGTGAACATGAAAGACACTGCCATTTCAACGATAGACTACAAGCACCATTTGGAGGGGGAGGGGGCTCGGATTCGGGGGAGATTTCGGACTTGGGGCCTCTAAAAAAATTAAAGTATATGTATATGTTTTCCCCTTCTATCATAGGCCTTCTCTCCTGATTGGCCCCTGGGCTCAAGCCCAGGTAAGCCCGTGCATAGATCCGTGCCTGATTATGTTAGATGTGACAGGCACTCCAGATAGCCTTAGCCCCGGGCCTGACACCATTATTAGCACTAGCTCAGCCTCATCGGCAGGTGTGGCGGAGTTTGTCTCTGTTTACTGGTGTGGGAAGGCTTGCAAGAGCAAGCCACCGGTCGTGTGGCCTGGTCTGCAGTCACCTCTCCCGACTGCAAATAGGTTTTTGCCTCTCATCAGCCCTGTTGGTAATCCTACCGGTCATTGTGCTTGTCCCGCTCCTGGCAACAGAGTAACGCAATGCACGCTGGTGATAGGAGACTCCATTACCCGTAATATTAGATTAGGTTCGCCAGCCTTGGTTCACTGTTTACCCGAGGCCAGAGTCTCTGACATAGAGGATAATCTTTGGGTGCTGGCATCACGGAGGGAGAGTCAGGGAACCCAGGCACACAGCACCACTACTTTCAGCAACATTGTTATTCATGTCAGCACCAATAATGCTAGGATGAAGCAATCAGATATCACAAAAGCCGGCCTAGTCAGAATGCTTTAGTTTGCCAGAAAGATGTGTCGGCATCGATTAATTGTCTCTGGTCCCTTACCTGTGAGGGTAATAATGAGATGTACAGTAGGCTCACCTCAATGAACCGCTGGCTGGCTCATTACTGTAATGACAAGGGATTCAGCTCTGATGATAACTGGCCTTCCTTTTGGGGCCGCTCTTACCTGCTGAAAGCAGCCGGCATTCACCCTACTGGGGATGGCGCCGCTCTCTTGTCTAACAATATAGCTGTTTACGTTTAGTTTGACACTAGGGAATTATCATTCAGCAGGTCGCAGGTGATTAGAGAGCCGGCTATGTTTAAATCTAGTGCAGATGTGGAGTCAAGTATCTTAATTCACAGATTAGTTGGAGAATTTCTCGTAATGTAGATTATCAGACTGACAGCTTGATCAAAACATTGAGACCATCTCCCTACCCTGCTGTATTGTTCCCAAGCTCTCCTCTCCTAAATGTGTGAATCACAATAATCAAATAATTATTCCTACCACTGGTGGTGGTGAAATGTGCAATGAAGTACCTAATAATCTACAGAACCAAATATCTAATGTTATCAAACATGTGACCACATATTGTCCAAAGCGTTGGTTGTCAAAATTGTCAACAAGGTGTCTAATTCAAATTAATATTTCACCTATTGGTAGCTCTAAAGTTCTGCCCACTACTGATTGCTTCCAAAAGATGCTTAAATTTGGTTTCATAAATTTCAGATTATTGTCTACCAAAACCTTACTAATAAATGATCTGATTCTTGAACATAGTTTCGATATGATTGGGTTATGTGAAACATGGCTGAAACCAAATGTTTTCCTTCCCTTAAATAAAGCTTTCCCACCCGACTATACTTATGCCCATGTAGCTCAGGCAAATAAACAAGGTGGGGTTGTTGCCTTAATATATAAATCTATTTTCAATCTGACTTCTAGACTTGAATCTAAATTCCAGTCTTTTGAGGCACTTGTTCTTGGTCCAGCTCCCTCAGCCATGAATACTAGATTCGGCTCAGTCCAAATTGTGAAACTCTATTGGCCTCCTGGCTGTTACTCATTATTTCTTGAAGAATTTGGAGAATTTGTCTCAGGTCTTGTTACTCACTGATGAAATTCTAATTCTTGGTCATTTCAATATACATCTGAATAAGGCTTCTGATCCTCTAAGTAAAGCTCAAGAATCGACTCATTGCAGTGGTAACACCCTTGATATGGTTTTATCTAAAGGGATAGCTGTTTCTGATCTGAATATCTTGCCAACCACATCTGCTGTGTCAGATCATTTTCTCATCAAATTTGAAGCATTATTGCCCTGTCCAGTTAATGTCAGCACAGATGTAATTGCCACTCGCTAAATTGGTCCCTCCACTGTAGCTGCGTCTGGCCAGCAGCTGCCTGAAATCTTGGCTCCTTTCACTGTAGTAACTGACTCGGTTGAAAATTTCACTAGTGACTTAAATGTGGCCCTCTCTAGTCTCCTTAATTCAGTTGCACCTCTCACTTGTTTAGTCACTAGGTGACTAAACAAGCCTACACCCTGGTGTAATGATGAGACACGTGTTTTTAAACGGGCCTGCAGGAGACTGGAACGTAAATGGTGAAAATCAGAATTGGAAGATTTTTACCTTTCTTGGCATGACTGTTTATAGAAATACAAACGTGCTTTATCTGCTGCAAAAGCAACATATCTCTCTCACTTAATCAATATTAGTAAACATAACCCAAGATTTCTCTTTGACACTGTATCTAAACTTACTAAAAAGCAGTCGTGTATAAGCTGCTCACCATTCATGGCCCATGAAATTCTAGATTTTTTTTCTGCAATAAGGTTGATGAGATCTTAAACAAAATTAGTTATTCGATCCCAGCTACTCTTGCAGATCCTGTCTTACTAAATTCATATCTATACAATGAATCACTGATAGTTCCTGTTATTACAGATTTTGAGACTATCTCTCGATACTTTGATGAAGTTCGTGTCAGCTTCTAAACCAACTACTTGCCTACTTGACCCCTTCCTTACCAGCAAAACTTTTTAAAGACCCTGCCCTTGATTGGGACCTATAATGCTAGAGATTGTTAATTTATCACTCACTACTGGCATTGTTCCCAGCAGTTTTAAGACAGCTGTGGTTAAACCTCGACTATAAAAAAAACCGCATCTTGACCCAGGGTCTCTTAATAACTATCAACCAGTCTCTAATCTTCCATTCGTTTCTAAAGTACTAGAGAGAGTTGTGTATCAACAACTTTCGACACATATAGAAGAAAACCATCTATATGAACTTTTTCAATAGGCTTTCAGGCCCTGTCATGCCACTGAAACTGCTCTGACCAGAGTGGTGAATGATCTTTTACTAGCTATGGACTCCGATTCCACTTCTATGCTCTTCTAATGGACCTCAATGCAGCCTTTGACACCAATGATCACTGTATACTATTAGAAAGATTAAATTTTAATTTTGGTGTCTATGGCTTAGCTCTCACTTGGGTTAAGTCCTACTTATCTGGAAGAACACATTGTGTCTGCTATAGTAATATTACATCAAAATTCTCTGACGTTAAATATGGTGTACCTCAGGAATCAGTTCTTGGCCCTCTACTTTTCTCTCTTTATATTTCATGTCTTGGCCAAATTATACGGAGTTATGGAATAAACTTCCATTGCTATGTTGATGATACTCAGCTGTATGTACCTATTCGGCTCTTAAGCACGACGTCACGACGCGACGTCACGTGTGGGCGGGGTAATACTTCCGGTGCCTTGGGGAATCTCACTGCATTATTTTCCACTCAAAACAATATGTCTGAACCCGTAAATATATTTACATTAACGTCTTTTTTTAAAGACGAACCTCTCAGGGTGAAAAAGGGTCTCAATGCTTTCAATTCAGATAGAGTTGTGAACGTAAATGTTTCAGGGGGCATTATAAAAGGCAAGGTACAGGCTTCCATGAAACAGAAAGTTTATCAGGTTGAGGTGAGTGAGTGAGCTAACAGGGTTAGCTAGCGTTAGCTTGGTAATGTTGGGTATTCTGGCTTCTGATGTTATATCCCACGTTTACTGGCGATTCATAAGCCTTGGATAAAGACTGCCAGTGCTTTATTTTGTCGGTAGATAATTGTTTTCCGACGTTTGACTTGTTAAAATAACTGACGTTCTTGGATCCAAGGCTAGCTTTTCATGTGTCTAGCTCCAGAATGGCTATGATCGTACATACTGTAACGCTGTAAAGGTTTAATGAATTTAAAATACGTATTAGGAATTAATGAAATATAGACTTACATGTAAGATCACAGCCATTTTAGGGCTACCATGTGTGCTACGATCTGTTTCTTATTAACGTTATAGGCCACGTTGGATACAGGTCAGCTGGGCACCAGGAAATCTCTGGGCACCTTGATGTAAAATGTTCTATTTTGTCCAAAATGTTTGGAAACATGTAATATTAGAAGAATGGTCTTAACCACATGAACCCCAGCATTCATTTAGTCATCCTCAGACGAGTTTGCCAAGGGTTTTAATTGAATTTAATAATCAAATTTAAACCTTTGTGCGTATTTAAGGACTGTGGGGCACAACTCCTCACAGCTCTTGAACCATTCTTAGTCTGTTCCCTCCTAGACCAGTTTGCCATGTGTGACCCTACAGTAGCGCAAGGCTACAGACAACATAGCTCTCGGGATTCATGGGGTCACTCAAACCTCTCCACCACGTTAAGGTGATGGTTCGAGGAGAGCATAACATAATAACATAAAACACAAGACACTTAGTTAGAGCCCTGAAGGACTCTGTCCAACCATATGGGTTGGATAAGTGGTTAAGTAATGTAAAGTATACATGATGTGAACATGCACGGTACATCATTATCATTTAAATATGCAAATTTGCATATTTAAATGTTGTATTCATCATATGGTGATCCTCTTCTTTACGTTGTCAGTAGTTTTTGCACTATGCATTTTGTTACCAATGTTGATGTTTTGCACTTTATACTTTTTACAGTGACATTAGTTTTTGCACTATGCATTTTGTTACAAATGTGTTTTGATTAAAAAAATCAAGCAGTGTTCTTAATTCAGTATTACTTTATTAAAAGTATAAATACATGAATCTGATTCTGCTTACATTTATTCAAGTCATTTCATGCTATTTCCCGAAGAATTGGTGTTTGTAGGTTGGTAAGACACACGCACACTTTCAGTATTTTGTTTATGTTTTTAGTGAACTGATATGGGATATTGTCCAAAATGTTGAACAATTTCAACCTCTGAATGGAGCGCTCCACATGGATCCTAGCACTGGATATGAGTTTGTTTTTCTTAACTTCTTCTTGTGTGAACTGTCCATTAACAAGGAAAGACGGGATGTTGAGTGAAACCCCTTCCGGCAAGATGTCCCGGATTGTGAAGCCTTTATCTGCCATCACCATGTCTCCTGGGCATAGATGATTGAGAACTCCAGAATCTAATGTAATAGCCTTGTCTGAGGCACTTCCACCATAATAGTCACTGACAAATGTTATCACTCCATTAGGAGCCACACCTATTAAGGCTTTGTGTGTGGTCCGTTTTTTGTACTGGCTCCATAAATGATTCTGTTTGTCAAGCCTCTCTGTCCTGGAGACTGCTAACTCTGTGCAATCGAGCACAATCCTACAGTTAGGAAATGGACGGAAACACTCTGGCAACGATGCCTGGTTCTTCTCTATGGAGGGGATGTTGTTCTCAAGCATACCAACATATAAAATGTCATACAGGGCACTGACAATGGTGATAAAAATGTTGGTAACTGTGGCTGTACTGCAATTAAACCTGGTTGCAAGGTCTTCATGACCAGAATTAAGTTTGAGCTTCATCAAAGTCAGTAGCAACTGATCGACTAGTGGCATAGACTGGACTGTCCAATTCGAATGATATTGTAGCTCAAACTTAGATAAGAGTGCTTCCAAAACCAGGACGGTAGCAACATCTGGTAAGCCAGTGAAATATTTTACTTTGACACGATTGGAAGATATTTGGCTGAAGGAAAAGGTCTGTTTTTGTTTCTCCAATTCTCTTTTCAATTTTTCATTCTCTCTTCTCAACATGTCAACCTCTATCTCTAGCAGCGCAACACTGTTAAAAGGGTTGTCTGAAGTACGAGGGGTGTCTGCGGTTGGGTTGTCTGAAGTACTAGGGGTGTCTGCGGTTGGGTTGTCTGAAGTACTAGGGGTGTCTGCGGTTGGGTTGTCTGAAGTACTAGGGGTGTCTGCGGTTGGGTTGTCTGAAGTACTAGGGGTGTCTGCGGTTGGGTTGTCTGAAGTACCAGGGGTGTCTGCGGTTGGGTTGTCTGAAGTATTAGGGGTGTCTGCGGTTGGGTTGTCTGAAGTACTAGGGGTGTCTGCGGTTGGGTTGTCTGAAGTACTAGGGGTGTCTGCGGTTGGGTTGTCTGAAGTACTAGGGGTGTCTGCGGTTGGGTTGTCTGAAGTACTAGGGGTCTCTGCGGTTGGGTTGTCTGAAGTACTAGGGGGCTCTGCGGTTGCAATGTCAGAATTTTGTAATTCAAGTTCATTTGTCCCTTCTTCACCACTGGGAGGGAGTGGTACTGTTTTTCTCTTCTTGTGTGGAAGGCTGAGGTGGCCTGGGAAAGTCTTCCCCTCGTTCCAAGCAAAACGTGATGGGCCAGCAGCTTTGCCATTTGGAAAATGCCAACTGCACACCCTTGAGCAGGGGCTTGGTGTAAAGCCATCACGCCTGTAAAAAAAAAAAGAATGAGAGATTTAGAAATGATTGGCAATGAAAACTTGAAGCTGCATTGTAACTTATCGTCTGCCCTGGATTTGAACAATTAAAGTAGCATTCTTTAACTTTTTTCGATAAAAAATAAAGTTGATTTTGGTCACAATTTACCACTATCTTTCACTGAAGGAGGTAACACTGTACTAATTCAGCCTATTTCCCATTCATGAAATCTTCAGCATCTGCTACAATGCCCATTTTTGTGTCTGTGTCTGATTAGACACAGTCACAAACATGGGCATTGTAACAGATGGTGAAGGATTTGTGAATGGGAAATAGGCTAAATCAGTCCTCTGTTACCTCCTTCAGTGAAAGATAGTGGTAAATTGTGACCAAAATCAACTTTATTTTTTATCAAAAAAAGTTAAAGAATGCCACTTTAACCATCAATTATTTAAAACCCAATTTCTATTGTGTTAACATACTCTACTGTAAAGATTGTATAATGATATTATACAAACAGTCTACCATACAGATTGGGCAAGTTATATTGTATTCACATACTATACAATACAGATTTTTTTTTGGGGGGGGGGGGCAAATATTATAGCCTTTTCATAGCCTTTTCATAAAGGAAAGGTTACATAGTAAGGCTTTAGAATTAGATGTCAGTCTTCCTACAGAAACATTATTTTTTGTAGATATGAAGTTTCATTGTTTGATTTATATGGGAAAAGTCAGAAGTGAAACTACTGTAACAAAACAGGCAGAAACAGCACATTCACCTGGACTATCTAACGTTATGTACCCCTGCTTATTCATGCATTTACTCCAAGTCTCTTTAATGATAATCCCCTTGAGATGCATCATCTCGTTTTAGATAATCATGGGCTAACAATGCATAGAATAATGCAGTTTTCCGAGTATGTAGCTGACATAATGCTTGCTTACAGTAACTGTATGTCTTCACAGACAGGGTTGTAGTAGTAACAACATAAGTGGCTAACCGATGCTTGTTTACGCTCCACTACACTCTGATTAAAGCCTTATTGAGCAGAAAAACATATGGAAAAGCACATATATTGATCCTCGCTTGTTGAATTAGCTAAAAATCTAAATACCTGTCTAGTATGTAACGTGGATTTCGGTAACAAGAGGGTAGCTACCGGTAGTAGCTAGTCTGCAGTGCAGGGTAGCTAGTCTGCACTTAGCACAAAAGTCGGCGCCAAACTTCGATTTTCAATGCATTTCTTCAATAGCAACTTACCGTATTAACTGCAGCCACCCCTTCTTATCTTTGTCTTTCGGAGGAATGCGATAGAAAGACAGTTTGGTCTCAGTTTTACTCTCTGATCGATTTAAACAAAGGGGGACACAGCAGTGAGGCATATTGTCAACAAGTCGATGGAGCCGGAAGCAAATTCGCGCGCGCGCGCCTACGCAACAGGGACGTGCCTACGTCATAGCTTAAGACGCGAATAAGGGCTGATGATTATACTCAAATGACTAATTTAGAGGCCTGCTTGGCTACTGTGAAAAATCGGATGTCACTTAACGTTCTGCTTTTAAATTTGGATAAAACCGAGATGCTGGTCATTGACCCTGCTAGACATAGACACCAATTTGATCAAGTAATGATAACAATCAATAACTCTGTGGTTTCACAAAGTGTGGCAGCCAAAAATCTTGGTGTTATGTTTGATCCCAGCTTTCCTTTGATAAGCACATTAAGGAAATCACCAAGACTTCCTTTTTTCACTTATATAACATAGCTAAAATTCAGTCTTTTCTGTCCATGGCTGATGCAGAGACTGTAATACATGCATTTGTTTCATCCAGACTTGATTACTGAAATTTTCTGTTTTCACGTCTGCTACATGCTAGTACTAAAAGTCTTCGGATGGTTCAGAATGCTGCTGATGGAATCCTAACTAAATTAAGGAAATGTGACCTTATTACACCAATTCTTGACTCCCTTCATTGGCTTCCTATCCATGTTAGATCAGAATACAAGGTGCTGCTGCTGACTTATAAAATGCTAAATGGGCTTGCCTCATCTTACCAGTCTGATCTGCTTAAACTGTATATTCCATCTCGAGTTCTTTGCTCTCAAAATACAGGGCTCCTGTGTGTACCCAAAATTAAAAAGAAGTCAGCTGATGGCAGGGTCTTTTCCTATCGGGCCCCGTTCTTGTGGAATAACCTGCCTGCTGCCATCAGACAATCAGTCTGTTGAGTCCTTTAAATCCAAACTTAAAACTCATCTTTTTGCCTTAGCTTACAATTAGTTGCCTTTAAGTTGAGTGCTTCACAACCTGTACTGCATGGCTGGTCGGTTTCTGTCTCAATGAATTTACCAACCACCGTTCTACCGACAATATTATAGCATATAGATTATGACGAATCGATGACTTAATTGGTTATGACTAATGACTACTGCAAACTATTCTCTTCTCTCACATCTTTTCTCTCTCTCTCTGAATGATGTCTTCTCCTTTCTCTTTTTCTTTGTGTGAATGGTGTGATGTGAGTCTCTCTTGTGTGCATGTGCAGTCTGTCCTCCTCCCAGGTCTCTGTGGTGATGGTGGTCGCCACCTGGATGCTGCTTAGCATTCCCCTCATCATATTTTCTTTTTGTATATCTTATAAATCCATATACGTTTTGTTATCCTGTTTTGTTTTTTTTTACATGGTGATGCTGATCACATGGCTTGGGTCCTGGGCTGTTCCGTTGGTGTCTGGACACTGTTTGGCATCCTGCATATTCTTTATAAATATTATAATTCAATTATAATTCCATTATCCTCTTTCAATATTGTATTCTGTAAATTGTGTGAACACAACATCCACTGCACGTTGTCTGTCTTGGGAAAGAGATCCCTCCCTAGTTGCTCTCCCTGAGGTTTCTTCCCATTTTTTCTCCCTGTTAAAGGGTTTTTTTTAGGGAGTTGTCCCTTATTCGATGCGAGGGTCTCAGGACAGGATGTTGTGTTGCTGTAAAGCCCCTTGAGGCAAATTTGTAATTTGTGACATTGGGCTATACAAATAAAACTGACTTGACTTGACTTGACAGACAGACAGACAGACAGACAGACAGACAGACAGACAGACAGACAGACAGATGATAGATAGATACATATCTATCTATCTATCTATCTGTATATATTGTGCTGTCTGTTTTCTTTTTACAGAGAGTTGTTAACTGTTGATTGTAAATTGTATATTGCAAATTGAAATGCGTGTGTACCTGTTGTACTTTGTTGTTTGCACATCTCGGAGCTCATACCTTTTTCATTTCACTGCACTCGGGACTTGTACTTGTGTGTACATGACAAATAAAATTCTTGAATCTAGATAGATAGATAGATAGATAGATAGATAGATAGATAGATAGATAGATAGATAGATAGATAGATAGATAGATAGATAGATAGATAGATAGATAGATAGATAGATAGATAGATAGATAGATAGATAGATAGATAGATAGATAAGACAGACAGATTGTGAAGAGAGTTCATCATTATTCATCACAGACTTCATGATTTCTTGGCAAACTCAGACACAGGAGATAATGATGTACAGGGGGATAAGAAAAAAGTTATATATGTATGTATATATGCAAGAGGCCGTGTTGCTTTGGATGAGACAGAATGAAAGGGAGCGAATGGGACAGAGTTTGTGTGTGACAGAAAAGGACCAAGGGAGTGCAAAATTTGCAAACTTTGGAGTTTAAAAATGAGGTAGAGAGAGAGATTGATGAATGAAAAACAAATGATGTAACAGACAGGAATGATTTGAAGGAACAGTGAGCAAGAGAAGAAAGTGAGAGAGATGGAGAGTTATTGGATTTGGCAGGAAGGACTCGGGCTGTTAGTTATTAGGTATGTTATTCACAAAGTACTTTGATTAATTTCCACTCAATGGACTTGGACTGTGTTGTGGCTGGAGGTTGGGGACCGTCTGGGAAAATCTGATTGGGAAAAGGAGTATGAAGAAAAAAACCCCATTGAAGGTGTGTAATAGCCATTTGCTCCCTATGGAGATGCTCTGCAGCAACTGAGTCAAGACTGTGGCTTATCCAGGACCGGCTCCCCGGTGTGCATGTTGGCAAATGTTAAACACGGCACGCTGAAATAAAGCATGGATAATAAATCTATCTCGACTGGATAAATAGATTTAAAAAACATACTGGTGGATGTCTGTTAAACTCATTCAGCGAGACTTGCTACAAAATAAGTGAACCTACTCTTACCATTGACATCTAAATGACAGATGGGGCAAAATAATAGTAAATTATGGTACATTTTGAAGAATAGCTGATGTTGTAAGTCTTCAGGAGCCAAACTGATAACAAAGTAGGTATCAAATGGTAGACCTCAGAAGATGTTTTACACCGGTCCTGGGTTTGAGAGCGGTCCCTATGTAGCTTAATGAGAAAAGCATGGCATTATCGCTTACAGGTTAGGGTTCCCCTCTCACTGGGGCCACCCGTGCTACAAACGTACATACACAAATGGCGGAGTACGTCACACTCAATAAACGTGTAACATCGAAAGCAACGGAGCAAGTGTCAGTACAGGAGGGAGGAAAAAAGTGAATGACTGTAGTGGGCAAATGTTCTTTGTCTTGTCAACATTTTAGGAAGAATTCAGGGGGAAGGTGCATGGATGCCTCAATGAAAATCTTAAATGAGGAGGGAAAAAATCATTACACACACACACACACACACACACACACACACACACACACACACACACACACACACACACACACACACACACACACACACACACACACACACACACACACACACACAAAAGCAAAGCAACAGGGTTGCAGGGAGAGGTGTAGTATCTCAGGACTTATGTGTGTTGTGTTCATGGAGACCTGGGAATTGAATAAACGTGTGTTTCCTGCCTGCTCCGCCGGGACAGTGCTCCTCCACTCCTCTCCTCTCTTCAGTTGCTATTTCATTCTCTCATCTCACCGCATCTCACCTTGTCTTGTCCTGTCTTAGCTCCTCTCCCATTCTCCCCTCTCCTCCCCCCGCCTCTCCAATCTCTCCTCATCTAGTCTCTCTCCACCACCTCCTGGGCCATGACGTCAAGACACACTTAGGAGAGAACTCAGATGATGAGGCAATATGATAAGATGTAGATGATCAACAGTTAAGAAAATCTTTAATTTCTTAAATTAAAAGTGTTGTAGCGGGGCAAAAAATGGTGCGCATTTCCAAAAATACAGTCCTGAATCCTGAGAAATGCATATTAACCTATGTAATGTAATGTGTGTGTGTATATATATATATATACACTACCGTTCAAAAGTTTGGGATCACATTGAAATGTCCATATTTTTGAAGGAAAAGCACTGTACTGTTCAATGAAGATAACTTTAAACTAGTCTTAACTTTAAAGAAATACACTCTATACATTGCTAATGTGGTAAATGACTATTCTAGCTGCAAATGTCTGGTTTTTGGTGCAATATCTACATAGGTGTACAGAGGCCCATTTCAAGCAACTATCACTCCAGTGTTCTAATGGTACAATGTGTTTGCTCATTGGCTCAGAAGGCTAATTGATGATTAGAAAACCCTTGTGCAATCATGTTCACACATCTGAAAACAGTTTAGCTTGTTACAGAAGCTACAAAACTGACCTTCCTTTGAGCAGATTGAGTTTCTGGAGCATCACATTTGTGGGGTCAATTAAACGCTCAAAATGGCCAGAAAAAGAGAACTTTCATCTGAAACTCGACAGTCTATTCTTGTTCTTAGAAATGAAGGCTATTCCATGCGAGAAATTGCTAAGAAATTGAAGATTTCCTACACCGGTGTGTACTACTCCCTTCAGAGGACAGCACAAACAGGCTCTAACCAGAGTAGAAAAAGAAGTGGGAGGCCGCGTTGCACAACTGAGCAAGAAGATAAGTACATTAGAGTCTCTAGTTTGAGAAACAGACGCCTCACAGGTCCCCAACTGGCATCTTCATTAAATAGTACCCGCAAAACACCAGTGTCAACATCTACAGTGAAGAGGCGGCTGCGGGATTCTGGGCTTCAGGGCAGAGTGGCAAAGAAAAAGCCATATCTGAGACTGACCAATAAAAGAAAAAGATTAAGATGGGCAAAAGAACACAGACATTGGACAGAGGAAGACTGGAAAAAAGTGTTGTGGACGGATGAATCCAAGTTTGAGGTGTTTGGATCACAAAGAAGAACGTTTGTGAGATGCAGAACAAATGAAAAGATGCTGGAAGAATGCCTGACGCCATCTGTTAAGCATGGTGGAGGTAATGTGATGGTCTGGGGTTGCTTTGGTGCTGGTAAGGTGGGAGATTTGTACAGGGTAAAAGGGATTCTGAATAAGGAAGGCTATCACTCCATTTTGCAACGCCATGCCATACCCAGTGGACAGCGCTTGATTGGAGCCAATTTCATCCTACAACAGGACAATGACCCTAAACACACCTCCAAATTGTGCAAGAACTATTTAGAGCAGAAGCAGGCAGCTGGTATTCTATCGGTAATGGAGTGGCCAGCGCAGTCACCAGATCTGAACCCCATTGAGCTGTTGTGGGAGCAGCTTGACCGTATGGTATGCAAGAAGTGCCCATCCAACCAATCCAACTTGTGGGAGCTGCTTCTGGAAGCGTGGGGTGCAATTTCTCCAGATTACCTCAACAAATTAACAGCTAGAATGCCAAAGGTCTGCAATGCTGTAATTGCTGCAAATGGAGGATTCTTTGACGAAAGCAAAGTTTGATGTAAAGAAAATCTTATTTCAAATACAAATCATTATTTCTAACCTTGTCAATGTCTTGACTCTATTTTCTATTCATTTCACAACATATGGTGGTGAATAAGTGTGACTTTTCATGGAAAACACAAAATTGTTTGGGTGATCCCAAACTTTTGAACGGTAGTGTATATATATATATATATATATATATATATATATATATATATATATATATATATATATATATATATATACACTACCGTTCAAAAGTGTATATATATATATATATATATATATATATATATATATATATATATATATATATATATATATATATATATATATATACACTACCGTTCAAAAGTTTGGGATCACCCAAACAATTTTGTGTTTTCCATGAAAAGTCACACTTATTCACCACCATATGTTGTGAAATGAATAGAAAATAGAGTCAAGACATTGACAAGGTCATGGAAAACACAAAATTGTTTGGGTGATCCCAAACTTTTGAACGGTAGTGTATATATATATACACATTGTGTGTGTGTGTATGTATGTAGTATGTAGTATGTATGTATGTATGTATGTATGTATGTATGTATGTATGTATGTATGTATGCATGTATGCATGTATGCATGTATGCATGTATGTATGGTTTTATCTGACCATTTCTGATCATTTATACAAAAATGGAAACCAATTTCCAACAAGGGTTTTTCCTTGTACCCTCTCTGATACTTCTTTACAATGCAAAAACAAAACGAAACAGACTTCCACCTTAATTGATTTATTGATCTGAAGACGACTCAGATCAAGAAAGTTGTGCCTCTTGATTCTAGAAAATTCAAGATTATTTACATCCTTGGGTCTAGTTTGTGACATCAAAACGTTTTTCTATGGTGCCTGGAGTGTACGCTGGTTCTCACCCCAATCATATGACCTCTGACCTCTTATAGCAGGGGTCGTGGCTCTCTCAGGGTGCCGTCTTGGGGTGACAGAGGACAGGATGATGATGAGGGCTGCCAGCTTTAAACACTTCCACATGCTT